>NC_052115.1:2467068-2518669 GCF_012273895.1 Zerene cesonia | reverse complement strand
AATTGTATATTTATTCTGAATAATCTTATTTCGCAGCAGAATTGGCTGTTAAAAGACGAAGGAACGAAAATGTCGCGTCGATCACAATCCGAACGGCGCTTGTTCAGTCTCAATCATCTACCTTAAACGCCAACACAAAGTAAGAAAAGTAGGGAGAAAATAGCGTCAAAGAGATTGAATATCGATTGTCGAGTCGGCAGCAATCTGGCGAGGAGCGGGACGGGGCGAGCGGGACGCGCGGCGAGGGCGGGGGCGCGGGGCGGGGACGGGGACGCTTCCGACCGCTCGTGACAATTTATGTTATTGCTGTGGACCTGGACAACGGCGATACGGGACCCTCACATGTAATTGTTAGTTGGACCACAGGATATTGGGGAATTAAACGAGAGCGGTGATTGATTAAGCGGCGATAACGATTATGGTCATGGATATTGCGGCGCGATGAAAAATCCGAGGGGCGATAATGCTCCGAGTCAGTAATTAAATACGGAGGCAATTTACAAAACAAACCTGCGCGGGGAACGGAGAGTGAATTAAAAACGACTGTAATCCCGCGCCTCCGGGGGCCGACAAAAACCGATGCGATCCGTCCGTACACAGATTAAGCCAGACGATAAACAAATATATTTTAATCCTACGAAATAACATTCTCGCATTTCCGCCGGCAAAAAATACTCGACACATGGTCGAGAAAAAACCTGGAGTTATTATCTTAAGTCAAACCCAACAGAACCCATTAGTAAACAACACGGGCGCAAAGGAGGGCAAAATAGCGGCTTATAAAAAAGGTAACAAAAAATCGGCTTTTGATCCCGGCTCCCCTTATTGCATTTTGTGAAGGTTTTATTAGTCTGCGGACTAGTCGGTCAACTCGATTTGTTGATTTTGTGTAATCGCTTGTCGCATTCCTTTTTATTTGAATTATTCCAGCGCGCATTGAAGTTTTTGCATTTCGCGTGACAAATGACCGAGATGTAATATTTCCGAGTGGTGTATGCCGTACTATTATATGACTGCTTTTTCAAAATACAATTAAATATGTCATTTATATCCTATTGCTAGTGTGTAGACAATAGAAATACATTTTATGTGACAAAGTATGTCAGTTAACGAAATATTAACATGATAATATCATGTAAGTAAAATATTTACTTTTAAAAATCGTTATCTTCACAGAATCTCTACATTGACACAAACCGGTCTCATTTATAAAGCAAAGCAAACAAATTAAACTGTTCAGCGGGATGAAGTTGAAACTTTTGAAAGCGCTTACTAGTAATAACATTGGTGTTTATATATTTGGGGAGCATTTACTGCGACAAATCCGATCCGAGCGAAACTTTCCACTCGAACAAAGAGGCGGCCAGGTACACGCCAGCTGCGGATTACTGCTCCGACACACAAAACCCTCAACTGCTCGCCCGACCGGTCGACCGAACGCTTTCAAACCCCAACTCACAACTCAACACGATCGACAATTTATGTGCAAGAGATGTATATTTCTCGTCACTCGTCACTCCTTTGAGTTTAATTATAATTTCCAGGCGGCAAAGGCAAACCGATTCAATTGACCGATTGCAAACCGTTAAATAAGTAACTGTAATGCCGATGAATATCGATGTTGTCGACGCGAAAGGAGTTACACGACTAACAAACAGCCAGCGCAATTAATTTTGAATCAATTTGCAACGAGTTAATTTATTATAGCTTCAATTGTTCATGACATAAACGAGTATCTAACTAACCGCAGAGGTATAATGCGAAGCGGAAATAATAATGGCATTTGTTAGAACAGGCTGTTGGCGCCGCGGGCTTAGCCCAGTCTCACATCCTAATTACGCCAATAATAATTATCCAGTAGTCGAGTTGGCAGCTGTCCGATACTTCCTCGCACCTTCTGTTGCCTTGTTCGTTTGCGACCGTATTAAGACACGCAATGCTCACTTAAATAATAATTAGCAATTATTCAACTCTTTATTCACTTAAAATAGCGGTATTTTAAACATTTCATGGAATTTAGAGGTGTGTTTAGATAAACAACACGAAATAACAGCATTCCAAACTGCTTATTTTTAAGGGAAATAGGTCCTACCTAGTTTTTAAAGAATAAATTTAACTTTGATCGAGAAGCTAATCTCAGGAAGTTTTATTCTTAATTTGTACTTTTATTATTTGCTAAATATTGTTGACGATGTGAGGATAGGCCATTACATTACCCAGTGGGCAATTTATTTCATTGCATCAATCAATTACTCCGAACACTCGATATTAAAAATTTTTAATTCTCGACGCGGCTGCGAGATCGCCCGCTTTTGGCTGTAGCAATAACGTTTTTTATAAAATGAATGATGATACGCCTGAGGCAGGTAACGCGATACGTCCGTTCTGGGATATAAATAAAGTCGTTGAAGCGAAAAATTCATTTGAATTTATCACTTAGGTTTGCGTTGGCTTGCGCAAATATTCCACCGACACACGCAAGTTAATAATGCAAATAATTGTAATGATTATGGAATCGATTAAACAATCTTCAATGACTAAGTATTCAAGCGTAATATTTATGCGAATATAACATGATTCAAAATTAACAATCGAATTGCCTCGACACGACTAACAATTATCTCACCGACATACTTTAAATGTATCAATTTAATGTGCTCGAGCATGGTTGCTAGTTAGTATAGTTCAGTGAGAACATTGATCAGCGAGCTGCTAATCAACATGTAAATTTATTCAGAACGATCAGTATAATCGAACGCGACGGCGATATTAACCTCATTTGAGACGACGGAGACATGTTAAATATCATGTTACCCTGGTCAGCGCGGATAGAAATCTTATTAATTTGTCAGTTAAAAGGCCACACGATAAATAAAATACAAACAAACATAGCTATGTTAACTTAGTTGTGTAAATAATTTATAACTTTGGAATTACTTGTTCTAACTACAAACGCCGCGAACGGTCGAGTGCTCTTGAACAGAAAACTAGTAGGCTATTTACAAAACGGTCGACAGTCGCACTAAAACTGTTTGCCGTGACGAAATCAATTACCAACGGAAAAGGCCTAAATTGCCAATGTAATTCTAAGTTAACCCTTTCATTCTTCAAAATTTATATTACGATCACACGTGTTTACAGAGGCATTCTTTTAATGATCTTGAATATTGTACTGAACCATTCCTGTCATAACATTTCAGTCGATTGAAATAAAATCTCGGTACACTGATCAAAGAGAAATAATGATAACGATTTTTCAATGCTTTACCAGAATGTAGATAAAAGAAACATTCTCGTAAATAAGAGTAAAAACTTATTGACAAGGGTGCCACCCTATGAATGATACGACAATAATAATTGTATTTGTATAACCGTTACTATATAAGAGTAGGGGATAATTACAGTTTCTGATAGTCGGAGTACAAATAACAAAAAAGGGATAGACAATGGCGTGCTCAATTTGGTGAAGTGCAAACAATAAAGAGCTCTTGCAGTCGCCGATTTTTAAAGCGAAATTGATATCTCCTTTAATTACCACGCTTTGAGAAAACTTCGCCAGTTAGGGAGCGAACATTAAATTGATTCCGCTGATACTTTGGAAATTTTTAGGGTTCTCGACAGTGATTAATGAATGGAATTTTGGAGACGTGCTCACTGACGCTCCCCTCGCAAGGAAAGCAAAGGGTCGCCTCCCTTCTATCTTTACACTCAAAATACTCGAATACACATTCTGTCCTTATAAGCGATCCAATTTACTACGCTCATAAAACATCGTGGTTACCATCTGCACACATAATAAAATAGAGCCAATCTTATTCTTATCTAAGCTACTTTTACGAAACGTATTTGTAAATTGAATCCTTTTTCTTTTACATATATCATACCTATAACGATGCTTTAGAAATAAATTGAATACGATAGAGGTTTTTTTTAATAACTCTAATACCTGTATAGAAATATCTGCCTTATTATTATTAATTATTAATATCTAATAATTAAGAAAGAAAATCAAGTGAAGCTTTATATTGCCAGTATTCGTCAAATACTTAAAAAAACAACCATTTACAAATAAACATAATTGTACTTCACAAATCTAATGTTTGTTTTACTTATCATAAAACTTGAGGACGTAATAACTTTAGCCGTTTTTAATTTTCACAAGGTTTTTTAACGTCAAACAAACTACAATAATTTAGGTCAAATTGAATAGCAGTTTTAACGAGCAACCAACGCATAAAGATATTATAATTTATAACATACTTTTAAAAGAAATATTTCAGCGACAGCGCATTTGAGTGAAATCAAAACGAGTTGAATTCAAATAGAAATTAATATTGAAGTAGATACCGCAGTTTTAATTATATAACGCGCTGTTTCGGAGTTTTCTAAAACAGAAGTCACGAGAAACGCAAAGAAATTAAATTTAAGAATTTAGTAAAATAACATTTTAGTTATTTTAGCACTTAAAATTCAATATTAAATTATGAGAGTGGATTCCGTGGGTCCCAGGTTTTTATGAGAATTTCTCGTTCGGACGTAAAATATTTATGAAGGAATTTCATACACGTTTTAATATTAAATTAGAGTATTGCTTCGTTACTAACACTTTAACGCAAACGCGGTCACGCTCATAATTATACACTTTGTTTATATAAATTAAAGGTATTTTTAAATACACCAACATAGGAAGGTGCAAAAGTTACAACACAACGTTATGGATAACTTTTAGTGAGCATCGTGTAAACGCGTTGCGTTATTCTCTATACAGACGTTTTTTTATACTCAAAAGGCATTACTATGCAATAAGTGAATAAGGAACCGCTCAAGACATCTCGCAATTCAAAATAGCACATTACATTATGCGTATAACTCTCAAGTTGTCACTATAATGTGACGGTCGGTCGTAGACGAGTCTTTTGATAAGCGACGCGTTGCGAAATCTCGCATGTTGCAATTGCACGTCATGTTTTGATTAATGGCTGGATGCATCATTGTGGTGAAATGCGCTTTTATTGCCGTCCTTATTAACACTGATGAGTGTGACCCATTAATTCCATAACATCCGCTGGTGATACTTGTATATTGAGGATTAGAAATTAACGCCACTGTGAGGACATTTTACATAGAGCTAATAACGTGTCTGTGATTTTATTCTTAGTTTACGGAAACATTTCAGTTTGCATTGAATTTTAAGATTTTTACGTCATATAATTCCTATTGAATTTTCTGACATATTGACCGTGTAGACTGCTGAATAGATGAAAAAATTCCAATGATGGATCAACCTCTTTTTCCTATCTTATTTAATGCTAAAATTGAAATTGTACTTTTAATTAGAGTGATTTTTATGAAAGATGGACAAATTCACTATCACAATTATAATGGAAAAGTAAGTAACAACATAAATGAACAGCACATTTTCTGAACAAGTAAATACTTAAACTTCCAGTGCATTCCAGTGTCAACGCCGAGAAATAATGTAAATTGCCCTCGATTGTTATCCAGACTGCGTCGTCAGGGTAAAAGATCTAATGAAACGTTAAGTCGCCGTAATCTAATCTTATCCACATCTGCGTTTGGTGTCTCAGAGGCAACAATATCATTAATTTGTCGAGTGCAGTGAACGCGGTCGGGTAGCGGGGTGATTTAATGAACCGATGCGGTGGGCGACAGCGCGGATTACACCCCGCCCGTTTGCACTCAATCAACCCAGCAAACAGCCCTAAGCCTCGACAATTAAATACACTCCGAAACAATTGGATACATGCCCGATAAGAGCAATCGGACACTTAGCTTATATCTATTGATTGATAAAACGAATCGATATGACGTTCGCGCACACGCTCCGCGGAACTAGATCAAGGCTCGCAGATAACACGTTGATACACTGCATTTAGTATTCACATGACATGGATATCGTAAACGGTACGTAATGATATATTACTGTGTGTATTGAATAGAAATAAGAAACAAGTTGAGCGACATTCTAAATCCATTGATAACGGTAGGCCAGCTGACAAGTGACAAGACCTATAAAAGTTGTAATGACAGGCGATTATTACATGTACCTTTTATAAAATACAAAGAATGTTGTCCACTACTAACTATTGCTTGTCGTCGAGAATGTCAGTCGACTTCAATATCAAGGATCTGTGCTGAGCTTGTTCAAACTTTAAAATGTTTTGCCATCTGTTAGGAACAAGTTTTCTTGTCTCTCTAAAGTCAATAACGGCATTGTTAATGTGGTGCTACAGATCCAGTTATAAGAGAGTTGGGACACCCATATATACCTTGGTTTCAGTTTTCTGTTTCTTAGCAGGTGGTTGCGCGTTGTGCGACTCCTGCCGCGAGTCTTCCGGCTCGGGCTTGGCGGGGGAGGCGGCCGGCGCGGGCGCGGGCGGCGGCGGGGGTGCGGGCGCGGGGGCCGCAGGCGGCGGTGCCGGCGTCTGCGGCTTGGGTTCGACGCGCGGCGCGGCCGGCCGCTGCTCCGGCTTGGGCGCGGGCGCATGCGGCGCGTGCGGCGGGTGCGCAGGATGCGGCGCGTGCGGGTGTGGCGCGGCCGGGGCGGGTGCCGGTGACTGCGCGGGCGGCCCTGGAGCGTTGGGCGGCGGCGGCACGCGGGCCACGCCGTTCACATCATGCGGCGGATGCGCATGGTGATGCTTATCTCTAGCTTTGTCTCTTCTGTGCCCCCCTGAACCGCGTTTCGCGGCGGGCGGCGTGGCGGCCACTGTCTTCGGCTCGCCGTTCATTTCATTCGATTTTACGATCTCGTGCTTCGCCTCGGAGCTCTTTGTGCCGGGCTTGGTGCGCTTGATCTTCATCTTGAGCGCGGTGCGCTGCGCGTCCGGTTCGGCGCGCGCCGCCATGCCGCCCGCCTCGTCGGTCTTCTCTATGTCGGCATCGAGGTCTATGATGAGGTCGCCGATGCCGATGTCCCACTCGTTGTCATCGTACTCGAAGTTGGGGTGCGCGTGGGGCGCGGGGCGAGCTCCGCCGGCCGGCGCGCCCTCCCTCATTGGCGCCGCCATGCGCGCCGGCTGCCCGCGCCCGCCCCCCGCAGCCCCGCACACACACACACCATTGTAGCCCTAAGAAAAAAAGTCTATTAGATCACATTTAATAAAAACATACCATAGTAAAAACTCATAGATAATAAATATACAAACGTGAATAGGTACATAATAAGAAAATCAAACTTCACAGCATTTTGTACCAAGCATATACTTAAAATCTTTTTCATTTTACATTATAACTATGTGCATATATGTATTTTAAATGAAATAATTGTTAGCCATTAAAAACATTATACATTTATTCTGTTTTTATTATTCAGCTCTGGGGATTATACGGTATAGAATTGTATGATTATAAATACTACTTGAAAAACTCTACTACTAACAGGAGTACTCTGTCAGCAAAGCGTCCAGTCCATTAAAATGAAATTGTGTGGTAACTGTTAACACAGTAATTGTCATAAACACGAAAAAGATTGACCATAGTTGATCATATTTCTCAGAAGAATCTATTAACTGACAAATCACCAAAAATTTCCACATTTTTCAATTATATCATTGTACCATGCGACATTAATATTCAAAACGACAACTAAAGGGACGGGAATACAAATGAGGGTACACTCTGCATCTATACGGGCTTCTAGCCCCTAAAGAATTAAATGACCATGACATCATTCAACGCCTTAATTAATACCAGCGCATTCGACATGCCGACGAACGCGGGCCCATTATGGGCGTAATGAGTGCATTCGATACACTGCTCTCGAGCCGCTATAAAAATTAATATGGATCCATAAACGACTTAAATGAACATATCCATTTAAAATTATTCCTCTATAGAAAATTTCATATCGTACCGAGTTATTACCAATTCGGAGGGGCAATAATCGTAAAATACTCATAAACCTCGTAGATAAGCTCGCTTATTCTCGTTGAATAAACCTAGACTGTAGTCGGCGCAGTTGTATTTACATCTAGTACTTAGATTAATAGAGGACGCACGATCGTTTTGTATGAATGCATTAATTTACTGCTTATTTTAGCGTCTAAGCCGCAGTTTGTGTTCATGAAACTATCTCGGCGGGACTATTACAGTTGCAACGAGGATTTCCTTTTGTCTAACTAAATTTAACTGGTGAAGGATACAACTATTCACAAGTAATAGAAATAGTTCTCGTCTTCTATTTGAGGTAAGCTTACCGTAACACAATTGTCGTATTTTAATTAAAGTATTACATTACGTTCTTTAATTACAGTATTTTGTCTAGATATAAAACAAAGCAATGAAATCGATCAACCATTATGCATATGAATATTTCTAAATGTTTGTTATGTCTTTTATGGTCGTAAAAGTAAATAATAAATATCACTATAACGTTATACTATCAGGGAAGAAATGCAGCAGCAGAATGGAAAAAATCATATGACGGTTATATACTTTATAGCGTCGCCAAAGACGAGTTTACTGCGCCCTTGATAACTCTTTCGACTATTTTACGAGCCAAGTGTACTTATGTTCGCCTGGTACAATGACTTTGAATGGTTTTACAAAACTCCTTGAAGATGTTGTTGGTTCATAAATAAAAAATGATAATAAAAATAAGAAGAGCAACCAACGCACGTATTTCATATTATATTTCATACATTATTTACACCCTATTTATTCTTTTCTTTAACAAAAAACCACTCTCATTTACTAGTCGCTGTAATTAGACACCGTCATTATATGAAAAATCTCAAATCATTTAACTGCACGCAAACTGGAATGAAATATATATTCCATCATAATAACGCTCTCCAATTTCAAGTGTTTATTAAGCTAGGACTATCAGGTACATGTAATTAAGTGATTAATCACGTCGGACGGAACGTGATGCACGGCCGAACGCTAACAACCTACTTGACATTTATACAAGTGCTTGAACGCAATTTCATAAAAAATAATGACTATATATATAAGCTGGCTTCTTTTATTTTTCATGGAACGATAGAAACGCTTGCTTTTGTATTATAAGAATTAATTACGTAATACTTAATAGTCCATTCTAATTTCAGAAAAATCTAACTTTAACAATTATAAACTTGTTGAACATTTTAAAGAATATTTTATAAAGTAATCAACTAAAAGATTATGCAATATAAGTACCTATTTTTAAATATGTTTAGCAAAATCTCGTGTAAGGACAGCATTTGCAAACTTCGATATTTTGTACAGTATGCACAAACTACAAAAATATTAAAAACAAACATGATTACTACATAATTCATTCGTTATGTGCATCCATTGAGCAAATTACACGTTTAAAAATCAATTAAACTACCCATTATCTGGCATTAAATTGTCTGCAGCAAAAACTAAGAATACATCAAACTATTTTTATGTGCAAGGCAAACGACGTATAAACTACAAACTGACATTATAGTATAAAAATATGACATATAAATTGTTGTTTTTTTATACCTATAAAAATATGACATATAAATTGTTGAATGGCGTCGCGACCTTTCCCTATCCCTATTAAAAAGTTAACTGACAGACCCCTTGTAGTGTAGTTAAAACATTTAACTTTATCGTACAAAGTTTGTTGCATGTTTATTAATGTTATACGCTGGTGAAACATAAAACTACCACGTTCGCAAACTAAGTGCTGGATGTAATCTCAGTTGCGATTATATACTCGTAGTTTAGACTCCAACTTCTAGTACACAGTTCTGAGTTTATTATTATTTTACTTTGGCACGTCTTTAAAATTAATTTTATAAAAGGTCGAAACTCAAAACTTTGTTCAATTTGGCTCTGAACACACAAATTGAACGTAGCTATTTTATGTTAAATTTATGTTGAAAAACTTAAGCTTTTTTATTTGGACATTGTAATATTTACCATTTTTAAAACTTGTGTGATTAAAAAAAACCTGTTCAGTGAACGTTTACTTTAGAAATTACATGTTACAACCTGTTACATTATTTAGACATGATACTGTATAGAATGTATGCACATTTTTGATTAGGACTTAGGCCATCTGGCGCATAAAAATTACAACGAATAAATACTACACTGATGTATTTGATAGTAAGCACAAGTTATTAATGTTATTTTACTTATACTAGGTTTCCGCTCGCGGCTTCACCCGCATTGTCAAAGTAAAACCCGTATAGGCCCCGTTCCCGGGATTTCCGGGATATATGTCCTTCCTGATGATGATTTTATTCTATGTCCCCGTTAAATCTCGAACTGCCTTTGTAGTAAATATCATTTAAATCGATTCAGTGGTTAAAGCGCAAATAGGAGACAATCAGACAGAGTTATTTACAAAACCATTAAAATTAGTAGTGTTGAAATCATTCGCATTATTCAACCAAGACACATAATACCAAGTAAAAAAACACTGATAAGAATAGCATGTTCTGTAGAAGTGTTTCATTGAAGCCACAGTATCAACACTAAATTCAATGGATGTCTTAAACAGCTAATGACGTTAAATAGATATGATTCTCGTAAATTGAATACATGGAACATTTCATACATCAAAAATACTAAACATATTCCAAGAATCGTTATATTTGCGTTACATAATGTGTGAATTGAGAAAAATAAATACGTGTACGTGTAGGTACCTTTCGTGTTTTTATAAGTTATCCATTACCACACTTACCAACGTAAAACTAACGAAATTGATGAAATTTTTCGATATTAGGTTTAACAAACAAAAAGGAATTTAGTGAAAATACAAATCATTTTCGATATCATTAAAGTAAAAATATCAGGAAAACATCCAAGTATATGCCTAGTATCAAAATGAAAAAAATTGTAGTCGTGTCTCTTTATTCTAATCGAAACACATTACGTCATCCTGCCAACTAATATTATAAATGGGAAAATTTGTAAGGATGTGTGCGTGTTTGTTACTATTTCACACAAAAACTACTGAACCGATTGCAATGAAATTTTCTACGTAGACAGCTGGACAATTGGAATAACATATAGGCTACTTTTTATTCCCATATACCTTAGGGATACGGACTTACGCGGGTGAAACCGTGGGGCGCAGCTATTTTTTTTAAATAAATGTGCAGAACTACAGAACAGGTAACTACCAATTTTTCTTCTTTCTTAAAACACTCCCGTAAGCTTCCTCGCGTTTATTATACAAGTGTGTATATTGAATAAGTTTTTATCAAAATCGAAAACTTTTAACATAACCACCCTCTGCCTTGGTGTTGTTTAAGTTTATATTGTGCATAGTTGCCTGGAAGTGATGGCTTAGAAGCCATAAGGCCGCTATTTGTGCAAGTCTCACTTTGTTGTATAAAGTTTTTTTTCATTTGTTGTAATTGTGTACCGTCTTGTACACACTTGTTTCTTTTTCGTTTCATTCACTATGTAAAACAGATAATACGATCTCACGATATTCTAATTAAAATGAAATAACTATTAAAGCGTATGAAATTCACAAATAGCTGTAACCTCATTTATTGTAACGCGTGGAAGCGGTGCCAGCTTTGACGAATAAACACTTTAAATATTTTGACTCGTATGCCCGAGGCGATGTTTTATAGCTTAGCCGATACTCGTTTCCTTTCGACTGAGAAAACATTAATTTCATTTATGTAAAATATTATCAGTTTATATATTAGTTAATTGCGCGTAGTAAACTATATAAGATAATCTGATGGAGATATTGTTTATTGCAAAATGATTCTTATTGCCAGTTCTAAAATATATGTATGTAATTTTTTTTTTGCAAATATCTTTGTGGCTAATTCCAGAATACTATCATAATCTACAGCCTAAGCCTTAGTTGAGTCTATAAATTATACAACAGATATTAAGTAAATGAAAGAAATATCAATAAAGTTTTAATAAAATATAATACAATAAAACGGGATTACGACTTGGCTAGATAAAGCGCCTGATAACGCTATCAACTGTAATATTTATCGCGTATCATCTATAACATTAAGTATATCATTAAAATGATTTAATTAGAATTAATGCAGAATTGATAAAACATACGATCAGGCGTTATCTTAACAACATTCAATAATTCAGACATATTATATGAATACAATTATTTATACATATGAAATAGCATATATTAAAGACCCGCACTTAAATAATTAATGAAAATAAACACAGAACACCACTTATAAGTGTCGCGTAAATTACCGCTTATGTACGTGTAAACGCACGACGCTGTTCAATATTTAACAAGCGAGTATGCGCAAGAGCAGAGATGTATTTGAGTCCATTAAAATTTGTTTAAAGAAATAACAAAATCGATGATTTTTTTCTTTAAGGGTTTATGTCGGGGCTTTTAAGATCAATGCAAAACGTTTTTTTAAAATTATGTCTGCCAGGCAAGATAATAATTATTTATTTAAATTTAAATTAAATAGGAAAAAATTAGTCAGTTATGTTTAAGCACTATTAAAATTAATTATTCATGTTTGGAAAATAAAAACGTATAAAAAAGAAAATAAGTTAATGATCCTGCGCGCGCGATTTCTCAAACGCTTGGCTGTAAATGTCTTCTCTTGTGTCATATAAATAAAAATGCATACTAAGAATGCCACGGGCAGTGAGGACATGACGTCGGTATGCAATCACAATTGAAACAATATATTATCGTTCATAAAAATAAACATGTGCCGTGCCAATTTTCGCATTACGTTATAAAGAAATCCACTTTTACGCACTAAATCGGTTTAATCTTTGGAACTGAATTTAATAAATAATTCAAATATTCGGCGCAAAATGATGCGTGAAATAAACGATTATTGCACCAAGAAATAGCAATTATAGTTACAACATTCAAGTGTTGTAATGTCTATTAAATATAATTCGATACCGGTACACACGTATATCCACATACTTAAATTCACAATGCCAACCACAAATCTTGATTTTGAACACGGAAAATGTATGCAGCGCAACGACACAATTTGCTTGTGCAAAAGTCCCTGTGGGATATAAAGTGAGCTAAATTGCCAGTAACATTACTGTTATAAATTTAGATTTCGCATGACTTATTATTGTGCCATGTAGTCGTATAGAATGGTAATAAATAAACAACGCTCGGAAGCACAATACCCGTTCATTATTATTCAAACATTCACGAGGAATTCGAATAGCGGATAAACTTGGAATATTTAACCATTATTCATCACTCATAAGCGCTTAAATCGCACTGGATTGAATCGGAAATTCAAACGAAAGAAACGAGAGACGGATAAATCGCGGCGGATTCCATTATAGTCGAGCCGTATGTTTGTCAATAGCACGGCTGATTGGGGGCTCCTCGAAGCGCTGCGAGCCTGGTACTCGGTGATTTACGGACAAGCCGCGCTACTTGGCGCTCTGCCCGAGCATCGAACCCGGCCTGCACTTTATACGAGAAAAATTGCTCGTGACGCGGAAATGTAATGCACAGTTTGCTATATGTTGAAATTAGTTTAGCCGTCTACAGAAATGTTTATTGGATTTCTAGCTAACTTTGTAAAATACGCCCCTACATTATGTATGTTTTTTATTGTACATTGTGTGATGCTAATAAATTATAAAACATGTACATTGTTATAGTTAGCCGTGTACGCTTACAGTATTCAATCATAGTAACAATATATATTCAACAGAGTTAATATGGTATATTTATCAATAAATATCCGTTAGCAAGCCACACTTATAAAATACAAGCTTCAATAATATACATATACTCGAGCTCAAAGAAATAAATTACAATGATATGTTATCATTATGTATCTCAAAGTGTAAACGGTCTGAATACTTACTGACTTAAAAACTATATGATCTGCCGAAACTTTAAGTGCCACAAAGTTTGTGCAAATAGTACTATCAGCTCAAACGTAATTGTAGTGCCTCAAGTGAAATCTACTGTCACGTCATGTGAAACCGTTTAAATTAGAAAAACATCATCGCTGTTACAAAGTATTATTATGACGGGGTTGTGATTCAAGATCATTATCTCATATTAAATTAAAACGTTCAAGAAGACAGTATAAAAACCATATTGTATCACATTGTTTCCTTATTACACTCAAGTCTTCTATAGGAATTTGTCGTCACATTTTTAATAGAAACGCCGCGCTGGGTCGAACAAAGAAAATAAGAAATTGAACTGGCAAGAATGATATGAAGGATAAGCACGTAATCTAGGCGTAAGCATTTGCGGATTACCTGGGCAGGCTGCTATATGAAACCCTAAACCCAAATACGTCTTTTTATATTACATACAAAACATTCAATGAATACCGTCTGGTATACACGTCCTTTTCTAGCTCGAGGACTTTTAAATCGTGTGAAAGAGACGTGTGAATTTAAGGATAAAGCGACTGGAGAGGCTCTTTGAAGGTAATATTTTCTTTGTAAGTAAGGCGAGCGTGAATTGATTTGGATGGCTATTCAACTCGTCATCTCCGAGGCAATATCAAGTTAAGCGTGAAAGGAGTCCGCGAAGTAATAATGTCAAACAAGATTATCTCGGAATAAGTATTTTTATAATCAACTGGAAAATAAAGACGCCTGTTTCTAAAAGCGTTTCGTTGCTGCCATTATTTCGATGCAGAAATGTGATATTCGAAAGTGGTTTTTATTACCTTCTACGTAATTGCGAAAGTTGCGTATTACATAAAATACATATATGCAAAGCGTAACTGCGACATCAATTTTATCGGTTAACGTTTGATTCTGTGGTAATGTTAAATTAGCGGCTATCAAGTATCAAGCAAGCAATTCTCAACAACATAAGTGTTATGAAACTGTAAAATAACGGTGCAGTGCAGTAAGTACACTGTACCCTGAGTGTTCAATTTACAGTAACTATTATGATGTTTATCTTAGCGGAAAACTTGTAAAAGTGTATTTTATTCCAAAGGCCTAAAGTCCAATTTGCTAATACCGCGTTACAAATTGCGTGATGAATATAGACGTTCAATAATTATTCACTAATTTAATAATAGAACATTGAAATACATAATACATTTCAAATGATAGATGATTTAATGAGGCTTAGTGGCGAATCGTTCATAATTATTTTGCGACAAGCGGATTAGTCAATAAATCAATATGAAAATGTTAGGACGTAAATGTCAACTCCCGTCGGGCGTTAGATTTTAATGATTTGACCGCGGATTAATGTTCCATTGTGATATCTGATAGCTTATCTAATACAACGTGTGGGTGCGGGTTTTCGTAATGAGTTTCATAGTAATGCCAGTTAATCGCTGTTTCCCTAGTATATTTTTTACGGATTCACAACGTTTTATAGCTTCCCACATCTTTAACCACTAATGGGACTAACCTAATCTATTATTTGAACGTCGTTAAGCAAGCTTATAACACTTTTCTTTTTTATTCGGTAGCCACAAACCTCGTTCATTTTATAATATTCAATTTATATGTCTAGGTTAACCTTACTTTTAGGTGATTAATATGTCTAAATATTTACGCAGACATCAGGATAAACTTTTGCTGAAGATTATTCCGCAAAATACATATACTTACACTTAAAAAACATATAATATGTATGTACTGCGAATGAGAGCGTACTGTCATTACTATTAGTTATTTCATTGAAGCGTTGGCATTAAATACATTACATTGCGTGCTTTACTACACGAGCCACAGACGGTTTCGATACATTCCTATGTTATTAATAACAGTTTGCAATTAATACAGTCCATCGTTATTAAGAGAAATATCCATTTGACGTACGTTCGAGATGTTTATATGCACTAAAACATGTACGAGTAATTTTCTATGGAATTCACGTTTTACGCAGACATTCTGTCGGTATCATTTATAAGATCTTATATCAAATAGTTTGTGCATGACACGCATTGTATTTATACTAAATCATTATTTGAAATTTTTAATTGGATAACTTGTATGAATTCTGCATATAAGTATTGAAAGTATGTACTTTTTAGATATTGTTTATTCTCGCGAAAAAAAATGACAATCATTTAATTCATGTACATTAAACATAGGAGTAATAAGTATAAATTTAATGAACCTAGGTAATATTTACATGTATATAAATTAATGTGGCAAAAAGGGAATTAAGTGTATATAAACACAAACTGAATCAATATTACACAACAAACGTCAAACAAATATGAGATAAAACAAAGAATCACCAAGAGATCGGTCCGTCTCATCATTTTATCTTCAACAAATAAAAAGCTGTCCTTTCACTAACCCGTAATGGATTTCGACCCTCTTGATGTCTCAAAATAAACAAAAAACTTCTCTTTTACGACTTCATGTCGAAATTGTTAGTTTTACAATACCCTGTGCTTGTAATACTGATTTGTAAACATATAACTTTCCCTTTGAACAAAATGTGTAATAAAAAAACATCAATTCGTTCTAATTAAAGTAGAAAAAAGAAGAAACGGAAGTACTTACGTAACAACTCATAACAATACTTACATTGTCTCTTACAAATTACGATAACCTTTTATAATTTAATATCTTTCTATACGAGAAGTTCCCACGTAAACCTCCATCTCATTCTATTTGAGAGAGCCTACAAAATGAATTTTTACAACTTTTTAAACCTGCAAGATATTTTCTTTTAAAACAAAGCCCAGTCTTTAAATATGAAAGCTGTATAAAATAAAAAGCGGTAAACCAACTGAGCCCCGACTTATTTCCCTCTTTCATCCCGTTCTAACGTGTGAACTTTCGTAATGTCCTCTCGCTCACTACTGTTGTGTTCAAGCGAGATTCTCGAAGGAAAATGGTAACCGTACAGTATAAGGAACGCAAACAGATTGAGTTTCGTACTTGTTCAAATGGCTGTTTCAAATCGTGTTTCGCTATAACGTACGAGAGATCAACATTTTATACACATTATTAATATACCGTATATATTAATCGTGTTCTGAATGCTGGTTTCCAGCGTGTTATTTTTGATTTGATGACTCATTTCAAGATACACTTCTTTAGGTATAATAGGAAGAATTTAGTTTGTTAAAAAATAAAGAGATATTTACAGCAGTGTTATATTTGTAGTTGAAGCAAATTGGTACCGTTATAAAGTAACTACAACTAAATAGATGTACCTACCTACGTAGCATTGTACGAATGTTAGCCCACGCCATTGTTCGAACAGATTGCTCAAATGGATTCAAACATAAAGCAGATAATAGAGTTGTTATTGATTTATTGATATTTAACAGCTGTATAATAGTAACTTTGTATTCACGATGGATTTCATTCCGTAAGTTGTTAGGTAATATGTACTAAAAAGGTTTCTTTTTATAGAGATGTAGGTACCTTAAACCTATTATATCATTTGAAGGGGAGACTTCCCTTCTAAGTAATTTGCGACGCTCGCAACTTATTGTCATTTAGTTCGCAATACTGAAAAACAAACTTTGCCCAGACTTTACAGTTAAAATGAATCATTCAATTGATTGCTTGCACATCACAATGTACGAAGTGTTATATGCATAATATGTATATTTTTATTGTTAATTATTATCGTTACTTGAAGAAATTTTCATTAAATTATATAAAATTTTATCAACATTGAGTAATAAAAGCATTATCAGATTAAATTTAACAAGCCGGGTGTAACCAACTATTAAGATAAGAAAATAGTATTTCACGTAGCATACATAGTATACACATTAATAATATGTAAGTAAATAGCAATTTAACATACTTGTATGAAGAATGCAAACAAAAGGATGAACGATGCAAATAATATAAAATCATAAGCTAAAGAATAAATAACGTACAACCTTATTACATTTATTATTCTTACAAGTTTCTACACAAGTTATAAGGTAATATAAATGTACAAGGCAATCATAAGTTTAACAGAGTTCATAAGTTCTTACCGTTCCCAATTAGGTCTATCGGTGACTGGCGATGACAATCCCAAAACGACACAATCCATTCAGCACTTAATAGCACTTTAGTTACACTATCACTTGGTTAGCAGCACGATCTCAAAGCACCATCACTCAACACTCCATGCCAGATCTTGCACGGGAATCCGAATCGGCACACCTACAAAGATAAAACAACCGTCAAACAGGACACCGGGACACAACACTAGTCACTAGCACGAATGACGCTAGCAAGACGGCCACAGCGAGCGCGCGGTATCTACGCACGCTGCACGAATACTGAGCGGCGAGCGCAAGCAAACGCGTTACGCGACGAGCGATACAAATGGCGGTTTATTCAGGCGAAGCGAGTTGCGGTATTCGAATAGATGCCCAATTCCCGAGCGGCAACAACCATTTCACGCTTCACTTAATCCCACACTAAACTGTAAAACTGCGCTAAAAACTTCTAAATAGCGAATTATGTATGGACCTACCTACACGATTGTTTTACTCAGTTCAATACCCATTTACTATGCAGGTGAGTTTATGTAATTCAAACATTAGCCTTACTCGTGTTCCTCGAATAGTATATTAACAGAATTACGTGATAAAGCAGCCCGTTGAAGCACACGTTATTTTCATAAAGCTAAAGACAGAGAGAGAAGAACGATTCCGCGCTTCGCGGTGTGTGCAACGTAGCGAGGAGGCGCGGGCACGAGGGGAATGGGGACGCAGAGAACATGGCTTCCAAAATTATTACACAAACATTTATGCATGAAGGGATAACAAAATGTTACCGCTGTTATACCATTCTGATTGAAGCAGATTTATTCATTGCATCGCTATGCAAATCGAACAACATTTATAATAATTATAAATAAATATCTGTTACCATATTTGACCTTAGCCACATGTTCGGTAATAACGTGCGGTAGGCGGCAATAAAACTGTTCTTTTTTTCGAAGTACGCGTCTGCATGCACACAAGGGAACACGTGAGACAATAAAAAAGTTATGCTCCGACGTTCGACTCGTAAAGTTTATTTGTGTAATGCCTTCTTTAAACAAAAGGATAATTAAATTTTATTAACGAAGCATCTTCTGTGGGGAATGAATAAATTATGACACGAGATTACTTTTAATTGATATTCGAAATTTAGGAGACGAAACTCGGACTAACTAGTACACATCGCACAATTCTGTTTCTTCTTCGCATAATAGATATATTACACAAGAGTCAAGACTCACAAGAGCATTATTAATGTCAACCTCATTTTGTATGCCGTAATTAGCGTCATTGAGGATGCTATTAAATATCATGTGTGATATAATGATAAATCAAACGTGTCTGTATTCATACGCTTAATGATAGAGTAAATTGCGATATATGTTATAAAACAAAACACTAACAATTATGTACAACTTGATTATGTATTAAAAACATACCGTATAAAAAACTTATATTATAGAAATTAGTCACGCACGTATCTAAACCGAAAAATGAATGAATGCTATCTGCACAACTACACAAATAAGTCAAATATTTAAGATAAGATAAGCTAGTGACACAACCTTTTCAAAAACGGCACATCGCGTTTTATATTCCACAATACGGTTATGCAGCAGAATTGTGATGCAGGTACTCCAAATGTTTTAAGAAGGAAGAATTTTCTGATAAGTTCGAAGACGTGCTATCTCCGCCGTGAAGGCAGATATTTCTCATATTCTTTTGTTGGGATCAATGCGGTCGGCTCTTTGTTCAGTAATACGAATACTTTTTGATAACGAAAAACTTAAGTATTATTTAAATATGTACTTTGATTTCGCAGCTTCAAAGAAATATACAGCTTCCTTGCATTTTTCTATTAATTGTGTGCTTTATATTTACAGTTTGTATAATATTACTTGTTTATCTTTATTTATTTAATAAAATTTAGACAGGTGCAGTTTTTCACTCATATTACACTGTTATATAAAAGTATTATCTATTAACCTTTTAATTGTTGACTTAAATCTAATAATTATACAAGAAAAATGGTATCTCACACTTCTTGAAACAAAAAAAGATTTAAAAACCATATTTAATATTTACTTATATCTAACGTATATTAAAATGCTGACTCGCTGTACAGGTACCTACATCAGATGCATGAAAACAATTGTATTTCCAAGAAACCTCAGCCACCGGATGAGCTTCCTCACTCAAAATCCAACAATGCATACAAAGGAACGTAACTGATACCGGAAACTATAATCACTACGGCCGCGGCCCCACTTTACCGTATCGACGCAAGCTGTCATATCGGGGATTTGTTGACGGCGACTGTAGGTATGTAGTTTATCAATTAACTGTAATAATTAACATTATCAAGTACAGTAACTATATAAATAACAATAGCAAACGGTAATATAAGCTTTTAGAGTAAAGGACAAATATTAAGTGTTCATTATAAGGGAAATAACAATCTTTTACAACTTAATTTTTAATTTATTTTCTAATAAAGTAAGAAACTAGCTTTATAAAGGCTTTCCACCCTATCAATGAGATACACAAAGATAAGATTTTTACATTGAAGTTGTATTGTGACTTATTTGATTTTGAACAGATGTTTCCGAAACTACATACAGCATACTATAATTCGACCTGGAAAATATTTTTGGGAAATATAACACTTATTAAGGAAGATAAGTTTTATCAAAAAAAGGTGGTTACAATTAGTTAGTACTTTAAAAGTGGTGGTGCAAAGAGGTTTTACTTACAGAATACCTATTGCATAATCTGTGGGAGAATGTTTTTTATATTGTATTCGTAACGATGACAGTTACAGTTGCATTGTTATACATAACGCTGCCTTTAGCATTCTCGGTTGTCGATCACATTTCGCTGATGCAAAATATAATTAAGTCTCCATTGTTTCAATGCGGAATGTGCATGTTAAATGGTACTTTAATAACAATTTCGAAACATGAATTACGTACTTATTATTGAATGCAAACGCATGTAGTTTTTTCTTTGTTAAAATTTTTAATTATGTTTAAGTACACTATTATATTTTATAGCATGAGGTGGCTAGAATAAGAAAGTCAAGATAATGAAATATAATTTTTAGATTGAAATTAATGTTATTAAAAGTTATTATATATAAGCAAAATCTCTGTTTAGTAACTCATAAATAGAATGGAATATTTTAAACTCGATTACTCTTTTAATTCGAAATAAAACAACTGCCAAATAATTACTGGAACATAAGAAATTCTTAGAACGAAATAAATGAACTTCGATACTGTTCACACTGAACAAACCTTCGTTTAAGTATGTTACTCTTCGACATATGGCACGCTGTTAATCACCGAAGTGACAGCAATTTGTACGCGATAACCACAACTGCAACTCGACACTCACTCGACCCACTCTAAAGTGATTGATGGTGCGGTGTCAATTCCGCGTTATCGCTGACACCCTGGTCCTCCCGTTACTATGATAATGTGTCATACATATTTAAAATATAAAAAAAACATATTTACAACCTCCAAAAAGTTTCCATCACTTTTATATGAAAATATAACGTATGTAAAACCAATTTTGTTTTGAAAAACATTCGTAATATGTTGTTTCAATTAAATTTAAATCTAATAAAAGAAAAGAAGAGATACGTTAAACATCGTCAACAGAACCAATGTAATAACATATATTTGTATAGAGTGCTGTTAATTAGCATTTCAAAATGGTTTATTGCCTCATTCCATTACATTTAATGAATTTAAAACTCTTCGACATTAAACCTCAGTACACATCTTCACCCACAACATAAGTATTTTACAATCTAATTATTTGTTAAAGGCACATAATATAAAAGGCGATAAGATAAATAAACTGATAAAAGCGGTATGTTTAACGCGTGGGTTAATCGATACAATAAACAAAAGTAAAAAGTCTGATTACTGTCACATTACGTCTCATTTTAATTTAACGTTCGGTATTCATTAGTACGTCGCCTTGTATGGTTGTTTATGCTTTTATTGCCATTTATGTATCGTTTGGACGGTACGAACAAACGTTTTTATGTAAGAGGTAACAAATGGACTGTCAGTTTATAACAATTATCCACTGTTATTAGCTTTAAGCAATGTTTATATGCGGCAAGATGTGATGTTCGGATAGGGGCTAAGAATAAAAGGGTGAACTACTGAATTTTGCCTCGAGCTATAATTATAAAAGAGTAATTGTGAAGTAGATACGTATACTTACGTAGAAATAGTTTGAACCAAATGACAAATTAATAAATACTGCATCAACGTGTATATTCTTAGTATGCTAATAATGTATGCGACTCACATTCGTTAATTAATAAATAAATGACTATTATCATATCAAATAATCGTTACATTGGTAATTGAATAATCGTATGAAATTTATTCATATCGATTCAGTCTACTATTTTATATTATATTATATATACACAATAAAAAATATTAACATGACATATCCAATCAAGCTTTCACGCTTAGATATAATATCGGATGGATTTCGAAATACAACATATTGTACAAATAAAAGATTTCAGTCACGTTAAAGTAATTTAATATCTAACCTCAATGTAATATTGTAGAATGGTAAAACCATCGAAGTGTGTAACAAGCGAACCGTAAAAATTATTAACGCCCTATACATTTTGACGATACAGAGAACAGCTTTCTAGTGGACCCTCTGTTTCATTACGTCATAAATATATTTATAGATTGGACATCTTTAGAAAATTCACATTGTCATTATTTGTAATAAATAATCACTATTGCGAACATAACAATTTGGTCTGATATAAAATTTTATTGAAATATGTATACTGTTGTTACTGGGTTTTCGGTCGAATTCAATCGGATACCACCACGTCTACTTTACACAAAGCGATTGTTCTAACGAACATAATTCTAATCATAAAATGTTCTTAAATATCTGCATACTTTTCATTCGTGTTACTTGACGTGGTAATTTGACATAAATGACTGAATAATAAAATGTTTTTATAAAGAACAATCTATCCGCGCTTTTCGACAAACCCTGCATTATACGTTTATATCAAAATCATATTTCGTTTAAAATTATGATTTAGAAAAATAAAAATGAATTGAAGGCAATATTGTGCGTTTTATTTTTTGTTCGAAAAATTATATAATATTTGATAGTATAACTTAATTGACATACCTTATACATATGTCAGTCATTGACGTCATTTTAAATTAGATATTTTTAGAACCAATCAAACCAATAAAAGCGTTATAATCATAAACATCGAGTCCGTACAAAAATAAATTGAATGAAAACATATTCAATTATTCAATATGTCACGATGAAGGCTATTATTGAGTTAAAAGGTTTTATGAAAACAACTGTCCGCCGAGTAGAAAATAATTACATGTAATTATGAAATGTCACCTGCCGTGTGTTCATGTTACCCCATTCCCCCTGCGGCCTATTCAACGACGTCCCTGTTACATTGTATAAATCATTCCGATATAGTAGTAGTACTTACAATTAATTAATTAACTACCTTTATAGTTTTTACTTTTTAGTGATTTATTGGTGGATCAAACTCAATGCAGAGTTTAAATACAAATTAATTATCATAAACCTAACACCGGCCTCTGCAAGACTTAATAGTTTCTGTAGGTACTTCAATTATCTTAAAGCATCGGTAAAAGGTGCATAAAATTACTTCTTTATTCATAGAAATTGCTTAGATTAACCCTCCAGTATACTATACATATTAATATATCAAGAAAAAGAAACATACCATATCAATAAACATATGTATGTTCATATCAAGAATTGAAAAAGAGTGATTTGACATAAACAACTCCGATAAATCAGAAGCATTTAAATTTTTCATCACAGATAAAACCGATTGTACTAAGAGAATCGGCTCGATACACACTCATCTCCCAGATGATTCCGATAATATGAAATGCACCCACGCGTATCGACTTTGATACAAACGACATTATTAAGCCAAATCGAACTCTTCACGTATAAGTGCGCCTGGTACTCAGCTAATAGGTTCGATGGCGGCTCAAGGTGGACTGATAAAAAAAAATTATAAAAAATCACGAAAAAAACGTTAAACGTTTCTTCGTTGTTTCTTGATTAATTGATCCATCTTAACATGTAAGGGTTTCATAATTTATAGAGGTGTAAAAAATATTAATAATGATATAATTGGAATTATTTCAGAATGTAAAAACAATTTCTAAGCATGTTTGTTTATAAAGGAAATTTTGATTGTCAATAAATACTATATTTATAGTTTAATATTAACTAACGATGAGCTCAGTAATTATCGAAGCCGAGACGCTTATTGTGAATCCATCACACGTCAACCGCAATAAGAAGGAAATAATTGCAGCGGGTTCTATCACAGCACGTCCGATGCGAACAAAAGCAATTTGTGTCCGCACGAAGTAGCTTTGTACGTGCGTGGCGTCGTAGGTGTTTATTAGCGTTCGATAGTTAGATTATATACGTAGATATGTGCGCTCTAGTCGGACCGAATTGCCCCACGAGTCACGACCCACTGAGGTCACTCAATATCGCTCAGCTAATCTCGAATTCTCGACGCTAACTACACGTGTTCTTGCCGCCGCACTGACCACTTCTAATTAATTTATCGGATGTAAGAGCAAGGAATCGTCCCGCTTTGTAAACCAACGCAGATAAGAACTTCTTTCTTTCTATATTTATTTCTTTGAAGCGCTTCTGTATGCTCGCTAAGTTGGAAAACAAACTCACATTTGGCGGAAATCCAACGTCACTATCATATCTGATTTAGTGTTCTTGCATGACCAAATGAAGTTGCTTTGAATTGCGTGGTTAAGAATTCCTATTTTATCAACTTTCATAAAGTGTGCCGTTCGTTAGGCTTGGATGGAGACTTTATGAATCACCTAGAGACAAATAAAAAGATTTTCCTGCTACTACTCGCGGACATGTCTAAACATTGTTGGCAGCGAACCAAATACATGCTCATCACAATCACGCAACACGCTAACATCATTTAACGACAAATTCGCTGTGAAACACAAAATATTTTTTTATTTTTCAAACATTGCCCAGGATGGTTCGAGTTTTAATGCTTTACGAATAACGCTAGAAAAACAGTATAAAGAGAGAGAATTGTGCGCGATGAGCTTGATATATTTGATTGTGAAGCGATGAAATGTAGCGAATAAAGTGAGTCAACAAGGAGCTGCAGCTGATGTGATAAATATCTTTTCAGCGCTTTTTCCATTATTCGTAGGGAGACAAATGTTCCGGCGGTCGGCGCGCTCAGCGAGTAGCGACACGGCATTCGCTCATTAAAACGTCCCCGAGCGGCTGTCGTCCCCTCGCTCGCGATTCGATACGATAATCGATTTTATTGCTGGACGATATAAAATAAACAACACATGTAGCATTTGTTATAGTTCTCCCGCACATTCCACTCCGCTAATCAATCATTGTATTATTTCAACACGGGATTATTATGACACGACGGAATGACTAATAGTACTAATTCGTTGGCAACGCCCGAGAGGTGGTACAGATTTGACGATGGAATGTGGATGCCGTTCTAATGTTTCAATTTCAATTAATTAACAATATTACGAGCATAAATTAACATCATTGAAATATGTAATAATAATTAATTACTGGTAAGGATTAGCATCCATCAAACGCTCTACGTTACGGTTTATGAAGTGATTTATAATCAAAATAATTTATCTATTTATCACTAATGATGTTTACTGTCCTCTTATAGATATTTAATCATACTTATTGTTATCGATCGGCTTTTTATCTGTTTTTGTTGTTGTTCGGAAAATTCCAAGAGAGTGTAATAAATTAGCATACTGATTTTGGAGTTAGATTATTTATTAGCAATCTGAATTTTGCGAGCGCCTATAACGAATCACCTTAATGACCCTAAATACCAGTTATGGCATCGATTATTATTCACAAGCGACGTGTCCGATTGATGCAGCATTAGATAATAGCGGGGAACACTTGGCACGGAATAACAGACCTAAATACATCTCATTTCAAATGTTATTCAAGAAATTTAAGTTGGAGACATTTATAATTTAAAACAGATCCTACTACGCTTTATAGTTTCGTAGATAATATGCAAGGTAGAGCAAAATCCTTCTCAGTTCGCGCTGTACCTACTTGCATAATAATGTAGTCGGTGGAAAGTCAGCTTTCCGGGTAAATTTGCTTTGAATCCGCCTGCATCTCCCCCATTTATGATAAAAAATGTGCGCCCTAAGCACTTAAAAAACTCAGAACCCACAAAACTGCTGCCTCTTAACGATTACTTTTCTTTTTAATACACTTTATAAGAGTTCTGCGCTTTCATTCACAAATACTTTTTTAGCCTACGAGAAAATATTTATGAGTATTTAGACTTTTGCTCACTGTAACATAAAGTGCTTAAATATATTTTAAATTAGCGTTTTAGACATTTAAATGTTTATAAATTATTATATTTTCAATTATACCTACCATACAGTCGTTAAAAACTTTGTGTACAATAAAATATATAATAAAGGTTTAATGTAAGTTGTCTGCATAAAACATAAAATGTTCTGATTAGCGATGCTCTCTATTATACGACATAATAAAGCACCAATTTAGTAATTTACAAGTGTCAACAAACATGGGCTGAGCGTACAATGTAGCGTATATCTAATTTGCAAACAAGCTATCGTGGGGTGTAAGTGTTCAGTTCAAAGCGGCAATGGAATTAAAATACTATTAGGCCAATACAAAGTTGATTGAGTCGGCGAGAGGTACGCGGTTGCCAGCAGCCATCCGTTCTCCCGCTCCGCTCCTGTAATTTGATTTGGTGCGGCGCGGGGAGGGGGCGCTGGGATCGATACACCGCGGGGGGCGAGGTGCCGCGGCGAGGGGGCCGCGCGGCGGCGGGGGGGCGGGGGAGACCACCAGGCGCGTGTTGTTATGGAAACCGTAGCTACCCCGCACCTTCAGATTTTGCCGGTTGTCCCACTAAATTAAACAAAGGATATCGTTTTCAGGTGTCCGGTCTTTAGTAATTATTTACAGCGGTAATTGGATTGATTTTCGGATAAATCTCACCGCTTCCATGGAACAACTTATTTGTGAACGAAATAAAAACACTTATTCCGGTAAATATAGTATTTAGTCTTTTGCACATGACAAGGATCTCATAATGGTACAAGTGTTGGCATCGAATATGCTGGAACGCAATATAACCGAGATATAGCTCTCCAATTTCAGACACAAAGGCCTACGCGATCCGTTAGAAATGCGATTATTAAGATCAGCTTTGCTCAGTTTATTCGCGTCTAATCTAATCTCTACAGTTCAATATTACAAAATCGTTTAGATACAATCGACCAAGAATTGTTACAGATTCTATCAGTTCTTTTTATTTTTATCATAATACGAATACTAAAAAGAAATAAATTGAAATACGGTTTTGATGAGCTATAATGATAGATTTAAATATATAACAACGTTTTGTTTTTTTTTTATATTGTTTCTATTCGGTTATTTTATTTGAACATATCCATTTGATATCAAAGAGACCCCTATACATAATAAAACAAAGCCAACTAATGAAACCAAGACGATATTAATAATCAAACAAAGTACAAACACACCATCGTTCCGTCTTTCATGAATTCACACATTTCAATTCTATGAATGTTTTAATAACAATGAATGTTACAAGCTTAATAACTAATAAGAGATCAAAGACCGTAATACACGAGATTGCTCCCAGCGATAAGTACACCTCCGCGCGTTTCTTTATATATTTTTTGCTCTGTTACATTTCAAGAGTGCTTATTATTAGATAATGTTGGTGACCGTGTGGATTGTTATAATTAACCGAAACCGGCCCTGGGTTTGGTCAAAAACTGTACAACGTTGGTTTAGAATTACTTACTTATAGCTTGCTATTTAGAAAAGTTTTTTTAAAAAAACATTCAAGTACTATAGACCAGAAAGAATGAGAAACGATATTCCAAACCAAAAAAGTGTAGAAATATATGGATTTTTTTTACTCTTTCACGTAGAAACCTCTGTTAGGATCTGTATAAAATTGAAAGAGATAGATTATGGCCTACATTGACACGTAGGCTACATTTTAGCCGGGTACCACGCAAGCGAAGCCGTAGGTTCCAGCTAGTTGTTTATACGAGAGAATGACTCCTAAGGAGGTCTTGTCATATAAAAAATAAATCAGAAGTCTTTCAATCTTGATTATACCAATAAGTAGGTGTGCCTTTTAATTAATCAAAGACATTTTAAATACAAACCTTCAAAGATTAAGAATTGATGTATTCACATAAATCAAGCAATAAATAACATCCGTCTCGTGTTGTTTCTATTATTAATAAATCTGCCAATCTAAATTAATATATTCAGAATACGATCATAGACGATCTGATTAAAGGAAAATAAATTTAAAGCGTTCAATAGAGAACATTCAAATGAATTTTAACCGCCTATAATAATTAATAATGAGGCTAAGTCAATCGACATTTATATAGGGGTATATTATTTGTTATAAACATATAACATTAAGGTAATAAATGTTTTGTAAAAATTACTAAATTACTGTAATATACTGTCAAAAGATGACTTTATTAGAAAAGGCGAAAATACAATTTCCCAGTAACGGGATTAATGTGAAAAAACGATGTATGAGCACGGATAATTGTGGCGTCAAACGTTTAAAATACGTTCCGGGAACTACAATGGACGAAATTCTGGGAAAGAGATATTAATTGCTACACTTGAGTCAGACGTCGTTTGCGAGAGAATAAAGCGTTTCACTGCACTGAATCCTGAATACAATTGTAATAATGAAAATAAAGAACGCTTATTAATTTGTTCTGTATACTCGTACTATGTAAAATTGTGAATGCAGCTGTTTCAAAACCTCTTAATGAGTTTTCTCTATTCGTACCTGCAATACAATATTGTTAAATATACATACAGCGTTATTAATATTGAATGTTATTACAACATTAGACTAGATGATAATCACATGTATCCAAATAAGTAGAAAAATTTCAAACATAAAATTTTGATGAAAATACGACCAATGATTACCAGGATATCATAAAAAGTGCGACGACAAATAAAATTAAAACAAATTGCTTAAAAAGATTCTCATAGTAATAATAGCCGTAGAAACGCAGACAATTTGATACATCAAACAAATTTTACAACGCTACGAGGCTACTACCACCTCAATTACGCCAAAGAAACTGAAGCGAACGCGCGGATTAAAAAGTAACCAAACCCGATCAGTTTTACAAACAGTTAAACTTGTTGCCGCTTGAAATTCTAGTAAAAGCGTTAAATATTTATTCAAAGCGTGATGAATGCTGGCGGGTTGGCGTCGAGCGCTATTTTCATTCTAAATTTTATCATTTTACTCGTATTGACACATCACACGAGTCGCATTTGAAATTGTATTCAGCATTGAAATTGATGGCCGACCTGTATCATGTTTGACTATTAATTGGGGGCTATCGATTTTCGACATACTTGTTACTCAGCATTTGCTGTAATACTATTCCATTTTCAAATACAACTAGAATTGAATATCAAAATCGCATCATCGGAATATTTGAGTTTCACTTTACACTCGATTATAAAGTCTTGGTCGTGAATGGATTTTCAAATCAATTAGCGCAAATCTATTAGCAAGCTTTATTTACATAATAAATAATTTATATTCATAAGAAATATGTATATTCAAACTGTATGTTATGATCACAGTTACTCTTCTGTCGTTGTCGTTCATATTTATGTAATTAAATTAATGAAATCATAACAAGCAAATAGACATTTGACATAAATAATATTAACTACTAGCGGTCCGCCCCGGTTTCGCACGTGGAACATATAAAGCTATAGCCTTCCTCAATAAATGGGCTTATAATCTAACAATGAAAGAATTTTTTTAAATCATTCCTGAGATTAGTGCGTTCAAACAAACATACAAACACATCAGCTTTTACAATATTAGTATATAGATAAGTTTCTGTAAATGAAACAGTCGATGCATCTCAAACCAACTACAACGTCAAAGTTTTAATTAATAAAGTCAAACTTCCTTTATATCAGTTCAGTTCAGCACGATCAGTTTCATATTTACGACATTAGCTCGGTCATATTTAATGAAACAAGCGGGCTGACCTCAATATAAGTGTTTATAAAGGTACATACATTATCGGTTTCAAGTTACGGTACATTGTTATTAGCTTGTTAGGCGACACCAGTAAAGCCTTACATCATCTTGGCTCAATGAAGGCATTAGCTTGTAATCGATTCTTGCCTCATAATGTCTTTATATTTAATAGATTATCTCGCTACTTGCGTCACACGACAACCGATAGGGTTTGTACTTACCTTAATAGCTTTAGTGATTTTATTGCGCTCATCAATAAACAATTATGCGATGGCCTGCCTTCAACGAATTTATAGACAATAGGATTATTGTTATCGATACAAAAATATTATTTCAAATCATACGGACGGCATAGAATAATCCAGTGAGATAAATACGAGGATTGACAAGCAGGCACCTAGTACCTACATTACAACAAAATTATGTTAACAGCGTCAAAGCATATTTGCCATTCCAGTATAAAACAAACGTAGGCAGGCACATTAACGAAATTAACATTTATAATTAAAAATAACACATGCTTAATGTATGTTTGGTTAACATTAGTTAAAACAGCAAACAAAACATTTCGTCGACTTCGTGTCAACATCGGATCAATTTCCTTGAGAAATCTTAGAGTACCATACATGTTCAATGTAACGACGCGTTTCGCATTCTAATGAGTTTATAGCAGTGCCTGGGCTTCGCCTGCTTGGCAATCATGTTGTTGATCGGTTCACATATATATACTTTGCTCTGTATATGATCATTATAAGGACATTTAGGTAAAACAGGTACTATCTGCTATAAATATATTAATGTTAGGCATACAATTTTTTAACCACAACGGATTTAATTATGTTGTTCCAAATATATGAAAACAACCTTTTATCGTGACTTGAAATAACACAAATATTTTCAATATTTTTTTATTGATTTAATAACTATTACGAAGTATTATTAATAAGAGTTTGGAGAATTGGGTACGTAATTAACTAGTACATAAATAAATATGTATTATTTACTACCAGCTCGAAACCGCGGCTTCACTAGCGTGGTATCCGGTTTAAATGTAAAAATATCTGAGCCAAACATTATTATCATCTATGAGTAGCTCCATACCAAATTTCATACAGGTCCCAACTGAGGTTTTAGCGTGAAGGAGTAACAAACATACATATAATCTTACAAACTTTCGGGTTTTATAATATTAGAAGGATTCGTAAGCTTTAATTAAGTTTTTCAATTGAGTCTGTATTATGTGCACGTTTCTATAAATATTAATTAACTGTGAGAAAAAATTGACATTATAAAATAGCATAATATGTTAATCGTATTAAAGGTGCGTTTTGTCGTTCACATTATTTATTTTTTATGGTAATGTGTTTGTTTTTTTATCTGAATATGAGTTGTGATCAAAAACGTTATGCCATTAGACATTTTCAGACGATACGATATATTATTATAAGATATATTTTACATTTATTTAAAATCTTTTTACGAAAATGCTTGAAGAAAACTTCAGAATCATTATAATAATTAAATAAGGTTAATAATTCCTTACAACAAACACATTGTGAAACCGCCCGAAGGTGTTTCACGGTACAATTGAATAGGCTCATTTATATCGCCTAGACTGGGAGATAAGGAACATGAAAGGGCGGGCGATGATGCTAATACAGTGAACTTAACCTGGCCGCCGGCACCTTGCGCGCCATCGTCCCGCCAAACTGGTTCTGTCGACCTTCGTATCGTCTCGCCTGACGCCTCTATACGATCATGCTATCCTGGTACCATCGATCGTTACGCTTGATCGATTTTAAGAATCGATACTTTTCAATTCGTTTTTATTTTTATTAATTAATCATATTATTTACTTTATTTATAAAGGATTATTATAACATATATAAAAACAATATAACTAAATTTGTATTTGCTTCTTTTTAGATAAGGAGTATAAATTATTGATTGAGCAAATAAATAAACATTTTGATACAAAATTAACATAATAAATAATATGTCAAGAATTCTAAATGATAAGAACAGATTTAAATAACCTGTTGAATCTATACACAATCAAACAAAACCCGTCGCATTATAATGCCTCTTGAAGTAATTATACCACACCACCACAAAACACACTTTATAGATAGAATAAACATCGACACTTTCTTTTAACACGCAACAAAAAGCAAACAAAAAGCCAAAAAACATGAGAACTATAAAATGTTTTCACTCAATGCGCAGGTCTACAAGTCGTCTTCATAATCTATGATTTTAAATATTACTTATCTTTGGCTGTTGTGTTGCGTTCATGTTTGTTTTAAAAATGATCGGAATCGCATTCGATTTATATCCGCATTGTATGCGCCGAGTGGGCGGGTTATCAGGACGATCTGGCCCTTAGCTCTTAGCCCTTGCCGCTATACTGGGTACACGAATATCATGATACTTGAAAGTCATTTATGTTGTGAATACCCTTACTATTCTTATTTTATATGTAAAACCATAACCCACTTTAACAACGTCAGTTCTGTCAGTTGTACTATTCTAGATGTTTTTATTTTAACAAAAAGTATGGATAAAACTATACATAAATCGTAAAATATTATTTATTTGTTTTTTTTCTGTCATACCATCTAAATATAGTACTAAGCTATAATATATTGTACTAGCTGCGCCCCGCGGTTTCACCCGCGTAAGTTTGTATCCCGTACGGATTTCGGGATAAAAAGTTGCCTATATGTTATTCCAGTTATCCAGCTATCTACGTACCAAATTACATTACAATCGGTTCAGTAGTTTTTGCGTGAAAGAGCAACAAATACTCACACATCCTTACAAACTTTCGCATTTATAATATTTAAGGATAGGATTAGTATTAGTATGATAATGTCCGAGTGCTCTAATCAGCATAGCGGTTAGCTAGCTAGCGAGATATTATACAACAAAAATCTCACAACATGTAGCATGAAATTCTTTTACTTCTTCAGCCCTCAAAAAATTAACATATAAATTATATAATCCAGTCGACAGTTGCAAGAAACAAATAATGTATGAGAATACCTATAAAAACTCTCAACTCAACTTATGATAAGCCTAAACAACTTCTAATAGTAGAATTGTAGTTAGAAATAAAATAATGGTAAATAAATACATACATAATAACATTTATCTACTGTATCACATCACACTAAACATTATCAACTCTTTCACACAAAGAGAAGTTCTGATTACTAGAATATTTTTATGTTATCTGTATTACGAGTAAAAACATATAAAAATCTCATATAAACTCAGGAGAGATGACGTTGTTAACGGAAATATAGATCCTTCGTATGTTAAATATTTTGTGTACTTAAAATATCCTACTAATAGTATTTTTCTTTGAAGTTCGTTTTTCTTGGAAAAATTAATAATTATCTTTTTACTTATTTGGCCTGTTGGTACCAAAATGGAAGAAATTTGAAAAGACATTGGAATGCACAGCGGGGTAATGAAAGACTCCTCACTCTAAATGGCGGGTTATTCGTGAATCGCGACAGTATAATCGCGTGAACGCCGTAATTGGCCTTAATCAAGCGAGATGGCGTGCCGCTCGGGGCTATGTCGGTTCTATTGAAACTATTAGTAACTTTATTGCTCGAATAATTTCATTGTGAATTCACTTGAATCTAAATTATCGTAATCTATACTCGTCTACTGCTATTACGACATAAAGTTATAACTTTTACTACAGTTATTTGTTAGCGTAATAAAAGACTCCTTTTAAAGCATGAATAAGTACTCATTCATGTATTATTTACGGCTCGCTTCTCTGCAGCTCTTTGTGGTTAAAACATAAATTGAGTTATTTATGAAAAGATAATGAGAAGGCTTTTGTGTTGGGAACAAAGTGTCGTCGCCGTTTATGAGATTGTAAGATTTCATGTCTACTCTAGGTAATTGCTTGTTGCGTCACGGCCGGTAATGTCCTTAGAAATTTCTCAGGGGAAATGGAAAAACATGAGAGCTCTTATCTACGCATTACTGCTTCGTACAGTGATTTACGATCCGACTACTGACGTGGCGAATGCACACACTCGCCCGGACCGGTTTTCGTTCGAAAAGACAAGCCTTGTTGAGAAATAGACGCGAATTGAGTGCTAAACATGTGGACATGCATACTTGCCCCGACATAAACAAGTGCTACTGATGGCGTGATAATACTAGCGTGTAGTTTTCGACGATTTAACATTGTTTTCATCTAATATTTTTATACGTCGCAACGCGAACAAGCTCATGATATGTATTATGATTATTGCCTTCCAATATGCAAATGCCGAACTTATAACCTTCAAAATGACTCAATATTCACATCAAGATCCTTCTGGGAAGGATTGTAATTGTCAAAACAGTCAGGTATATTTCCAATAGAAAAAATCCAAAGCATCCAAATGAGTCACGTTTTGAAATTACGAATAAATATGCTCTATTGTTTCAACTAGCAGTTGTTATCGAAACCAATTACAGTAAATAAATTTCAAACGACAGTCTCATTGAGTATTTGATGTTGTTCGTAGGTCGTGATTAAATGGAGCCCCATTACATTAGCATAGCGTTTAGTCGGAGAACAAGTCTCGGAATTGAACATTGGACGCGATGCGCCGCGGGCACACGGCAAATTGCCAGTGGGCGGCGATGTGATCCCGCGACCCCTCGATAAATATTCCATCTAACGTACTTGCATGCCTCCCACCAATAAAACATTTCAATGTCGAGAAACACGATCAAAAAGAACAAAGAGTCTTTGAATGTAAATTAAAATTAATCCACCCGGAAAACAGAAGGATATGAAAACTCAAACAAAAGGGACAAAAGAAAAATTTCAAAGTGGAATCGGACGAGATGAAGGAGCAAAAAGAAAAAGGTTCGTTGAGAGCTCTCGGTCGGTCGGGCCGCGGCCTGCGCCGGGTACCAGGCATGCATACCGCAACTGGAGTGTTCAATTAAGCCACACCGAGATCTAATCAAGTGTGATTTTAATAGAGTGCTGTTGATTGAGCAAAGCGGGACTTGGAACTAAATAACAACTAGCACCAAACATTACATTTCCACTAGAAAATTTATTAACAATACACATCGAATAATTTTCCACGAGGTGCATTGAACAAAACAAATGAAAAGTACACAGAAAATATTTGTATTTTGAATAAATCCATCGACAGCGGTCACGAAGCGACAACATTTGTTTCGTTCCCGCGTTATATTGTTCAGGAAATAAGTGGTGCGCGTCAATGGGCGATCCTATAAATGTGAATAGCAAAAGTTGTACAGAGCTTGTAATGTTTCTGTTTCGCGGACCGCCCGTGGCGCCCCCCGTTGTGTTGCCAGGAATAAAAAACTGTTATAATACGGCTAGCGATACACTAACAAAATGTTTTAAACATTCGCACCGTGCATATCACTAATTGAATTGAAATACTGAATGCGAACATGCTCATGATTGCACGTTATTCATACAATAATAGATGCGTATTTATTAGCGCTCAATGTGCTATTAAATGCTCGAAACCGATCTGCATCTCATTTGCTTTAAAGCTTAACATTACGATATCTTGATTCAATTTATCAGACAAGTTTATTTTGCTGTAGCGCAAATCTATTTATATAACAATCATTATTTTTCTATTTAAATATACATCGTTCGTAGTACATACACAATACTGTAATTGAAAAATTATCTAAAATAATATAATATATATATCTTTTACCATAATATATCCTTCTCAATCAGATACTGTGATGAAAAAATATCATTTAAAAAAAGAAAATTCAAGCCTGCTTTTAAATTTATAAGTAATAAATAACTGTCAACAGAAAATAATCGAATCAAACGTTAACTAGTTTAGTTGAGGCGAACCAAGTAATAGAATATGTAACCTACGGCTAAGAAACATTCCAACATCAATTTGTCACATTAAGTTATAACCATAAACCCTCTAATAAGCGCTCTTATAAGGAAACTGGTCAAAACGGCGACTAGCAAAAAGCTGATAATACCATATATTTAAAATTAGAAAGGATTTAAATATTTATAAGTCAAAGCATTGCGAGAAGCTTGTCAGAACAATTTATTCATAAATTATGGTAATAATGTTCGGTCGTGTTAAAATTACCACTTTTTGACTGATTATACAACTAGCCATAGCGTAGACAGCTTTGTAATATGCTAATACAGCTATTAATCAATTATAAGATGTTTAAACTACACTTTGCTAATAATTCTATCTTAATTATGTTTACAAAGAAATAATACCGACCTTCTGAGTTGTTTAGCAATTAAATGTAACACGTTGTTCCAAAGGTTATCTATCATTTATATTTATTTCTCGTTACCAAGTTTGACTTTAATTGAACACTATTCAATAAATATTATTTATTTGAAATTACATATGTCTAAAACGTTTTATTCATGGAGCATGTTCGATTTTTACCAGACCTCGAAGTAAAATCAACTTGTGAGACAGGCTATCCTTCCACATCACCCATATTCAAACTTAAACAAAGAGACGGATATGTGACAAACATATTGCATAGCTGCAATCATTAAAAGAACTTTCACTCATAGGAACGTCGTTAAAAACGTCTGCCCGTAATAATTATAATAATATATAATTGAAGTTCAAGAACATTTCAGGTTGGGTATAGATTTATTCCCAAAAAGTCACTAGTTGTTGTGACACTTCACACGACGGATATAGTTCTACTGTTTTGTTTCTAATAGTTTTATTGGTTCGATTTTATTGTTTACTGTTCCATATTCAAATTCATTATTTAAGTCTCGAATTCTGAGATACCATACTATACCTTTTCGAAATAAAATAACAGCATAATATTTTATCAGCAATCAACCGAATGCTGGAATGTTAGACTCTAATAGCATCAATGTTCACACAAGGCTTTTTACACTATAATAAAACTAGAGATAAGGTGACGTATGAATAAATACACTACACACTATGTAAACACGTCGCTGTTCTACACAAATATTCAATCCAAAAATCATAACAATGGATAAATTAGCCTATTGGCCGTTACCCACAACTCTGTATCTGTACGACTGTCTGCAGACAGTAGGTAGGTGTCTACTTATCATGTGTCCCAAGTGCCATTGAGTTCGACATCGTAGTTTAGGACCCTTAAACCTCTTCAGTAAATCCTTTGTGTAGCAACGCTTTAACGTTTTATAAAGACTTTATGTGTCAAGTATTCGTTAAGTCCCAAATTAAGTACGCATCTGAATTGAAAATTCAAATCGCTTAGGCTCAAGTAATTTTTATTACAATTATGTATGTCGTTATATATTTTTGTCACCTTATAAATTTATATTTACATAGCTCATGAATTTATGATAAGATAAAGTCGACAAATATTTATGGGAGACATCGAGTTGACTTGTGAATTTTAACGACTTTGTTTATGATATCATACGCGTGAATAATGGTTATTCAAATTTCAAATATTCAAGATTGAAAATGAAATGAACGTTTTTTAATCTACCGTTGTCGCTCAGGAAAATTTTCACAACAATCATCATAACATTTGGAGATATTGCTTTGATGTCGACTTAATAAAAACAATTTTATCTTAAGGGTTAAGATGCCATCACATCTTATAACATAGCGATAGTAATATTAAAATAGGTAGGTATTCCTTATCTTTCAATTTGTGTCCTCTACGTTTTATAATATGCACTCCACTGCATAGAACTTTATTACATCAAAAGAACACACAGGTATAAGAACATAATAATATGAACGATTGTTTATTTTATTTTTAGATATTTATTTTATACTTTATGTATTCTTGAGATATAGTGAAAAACATAATAAATTTAATGTCACCATTTTGAATGTTTTGATGATTGGTATAATCATTTTTAAAACAGTTTAATGACCCTGTCTGTTTTTGTAGTTGTCAAAACCATGTTTGTTTTATCAAATATCATTAAAAACATGTAAAAAACTGAGTATTTTCATTTTGATTTTAATATGTGAGATTTAAACGCTCTAAACTATTTTTCGAATAACAACAAATAATTGAGCTAAGCGTTGTTTTATTTTTAATGAATACACCAAAGAAAGCATACGGACTACGGTCCAGTGCCTCAGCACGTTACATTTAAATAAGCTTTATTATATTTTGAAGCGTAGGCGGAGCGGCGCAGCGTGAGTAATAAAGTAAATGATTATTCAAATAAGATGGTTCGCTTCATAATTAATTACCCATGTATTACCACGCCATGATACCTAATATAGACGGGCAAAAACTTCATCGAGTTTCGGTCATGTTGATTTTACGATAAGTGCGAGCATGTTCGCCGGTGGTTATTGAAAAAATAGATATTATGAATGCGTAAGTACCTAAGCTTACTTTTTATTACGATGAAATTAAAGATTAAATATGAGCTGCGATTGTATGAGTTACTGTATGCTTCATTATTCGTAACATTGAATACATAATCATAAATTATTTAAACATTTGAAATGAAGCATTGATAATGATAATATGCTTATGTACGTGTAAATCACACATTAGTATCTGACTTGGTACACGCTGTTCTGCTTTACTCTTGTCATTTAGGGGTACGAAAAATAGATGATCGCCGCTTCTAAGACCTTCCCGATATGCACACAAAATTTCATGACATACCTCGCAAATATATTACTTTGAGCGCATTCGTCGCTTTTAAGAATATGAGTAAAGACGTCTGAAAAATTAGATTTTAAAAACTTTTCGCGCATCTGCTAAGCGCTTAAGAACAAAACACATCACTGTTTTAGTACAATTCTGTGACACTATTTTAAATGTGACTTGGACGTTTACACCATAATATATAATAGCACACATGTGCATATATATTATATTCACATGATGTAACGCAGTCTTTTATATCGCGCGACGAATTTCGCTCATAAAGGAACAAAATAAGGAAAAAGATCACTGGTTCTGGTGCCGATTCATTTAGCATACAAATGCTTCTACTTAATGCTACACGCGTGACAACCATGGTACTATGTCAAAGATACTACAAATGCCTTTTAGCTTAGATGTTTTATGGAAAATAACTATATTTTTAACCGACTTCCAAAAACCGAAAAGGAGTATGTTTGTTTGTGTATGCTAGTCTATCACATTTAGTGAGCCGATTTAAGAAAATTATAATTTACTAGTTGCGCCCCGCGGTTTCACCCGCTTAAGTCCGTATCCCGTAGGAATATCGGGATAAAAAGTTGCCTATATGATATTCCAGTTGTCGAGCTGTCTACGTACCAAACTTCATTGCAATTGGTTCAATAGTTTTTGCGTGAAAGAGCAACAAACACACACATCCTTACAAACTTTCGAATTTATAATATTAGTAGGAAGTAGGATTTCAAAAGAGGTAGCCCCATTATCATTAAGTCAGGATCTGATTATAAAAACTTAGGGAAATCGAGGAATAGCCTAGATAATTCACGGTGCAATATCTTACAAGTAAATTTTGACCTACTTTCCGGTTTCCGATTACACTTAAGATTTGCATACGTATATAGCTTTATTAAATGTAATAATATTATATTGTAGAACTGATCTGATGATGAAGTCAGGAGGTGGTAATGGAATTCCTCAAGGGCGAACAACAAAGACACGAAATTTTGCAATTGGATAACCAATAACGTAGTCTGTAACAAACTCCCTACGAGGGAGTTTAATTTGACTATATCTAAGACATTGCTGCTGCCCCAAGTTTAACTCCCAGTGAGAAAAATCTTTAACGGTGAACAGCAAAGACACGAAGTTTGCAAATTGATTGAACTATAAAAGCCTGTTCTAAATTCCCTCAGTGCTTGGCTGCTGAACCCAGGGTTGTCATCCGGAGAGTAACGTTCAGGTTACGGAACAGTCAAGACTCGATTTTTTTTTTGTTATTTGCATATACATAATTACATCCTTAAATAAATAACGTTCAGATCGATTGTCTTCCAGAAAACGCTTAGTCTAAAGAAAGGCATAAAACAAATAACTTATCTATAGGTAGGTTGGAAAGAAATAGCTAATAAATAATATATAAAATAATAATTTACATTATTATTTTATTTCGTAAATTTTACAGAAAAAGTCTAATATAGTTGAATAAAAATATGTTTCACTTTGAGTTAATTAAACTCACAGAACGGTATATTAAAAAGATTAAAAGGTTACATAGGTATAAAAAAAATTTATAACACACTCTAAGTTAAGAATATTTTTACTTTCTCTTTCAAATATACGCGAGTCTAAATATAATATAATTCAATTAAATATACACATTGAACCAGCCGATGTAGTCGTGTTCCTTTGAAAATGAGTAATAGGTACTTAGCTACTGAAATCTAATTGAATACATCTACTTAGCGTCGTGACAATCGCGCCATTGTCGCCGCGTTCAAGTCGCTCTGTATAAAGATGCTTGTCCTATAAATGACAGCTGTTTATCGTCTATGAATATCCATATTCCATTACGCATCCAATTTACATATTAAATTAATCTATGTATAAAGCCTATTACGGGTATAAATAATCCCATTATAAAGAGGATCTGTCTCTGAGCTCATATTTTTCTTTCTTTATACAATCGGTGATCAATTTAGGTACAGCTTTAAGCTCATGGTATTTATGTCGGTTGGTGAGCCTCGCCTTATCGGTTCCCTTGTCGTCTAATGGGAAGGCAAACAGCCCACCGCTTGTTGACACGGTACAGTTTGGAGTCCGGGCGCTTTATAAATATTTCGAACGTGGCCAGCGAGTCATTATCCCATTAAGAAATGGCATTATTCACCCACGTTATTAATGGAAGTACCGCAGAAGCATTCATAAGACCATGAATCACTTTCATATTTGTAATTTATTAAGTCTAGTCGAAATCACAAAGCTTCCCATCATTTTCGTCGCTACGATATATCGCGCGCTCGCGTGCACCGCCGTAAGACGTTAACGTGAATCCATTTACATACTATTTCGACGTTCATTATGCTAAAAGAGCTTACCTTAAGCTTTGCCGGCTTGTTTCACACCGCAAAAACAATCCACAGTTTTGTTTCAATATGCGATCGATACGCACCGACCGACCCTCTACACCGTAAAAGCAAAGTAAATTACTTTTAATCACCATTCAGCACATAAACGAACACGGCCGACCCGTTTCACAATTTTAGTCGTTTCAAACTTTACACATACACGTTCAATAGAACATACAATCGCCAGTCAATCCTTGGGGCCATGTAATCAAATCCATAGTAGGTATAAACAAATAACACTGGTGATTTTACGGTAGAAACACTAGTTTGGCGTATTGCACGTCAGCGCCGCATCGAGTCGGCGGACGACCGCGGAACTCGAATGAAGCGAGGAACGCTACGTGTCCCCCGGCATCGAGACCGGTGCGACATGGGAGTGAGCGGGATGTCTTTATGTTGCACTCTTCTAGTAAGAGGGAGATGGCGACCTTTTTTACAGGCTGTAGAAAAATGAGAAGGGCGCATACTGATTATGACCGGCGGCGTCTGCCGCCGCAGCATTTACTATCGCGGATTTATCCAGAGTGAATAGATAACGATTGAAGTGTCGTCGGCGGCAGCGCCATGCACGCCCATTCATTATAATAATTATCTGACAATTAAAGCCTCGTCTTAGGCCGTTGACCTTTTAACTCGCTAACTATCGAAACTGCTGTGTTACACTTCTACTTATTTATTATTATACCAGGGAAGGAAAACAAACTCGTAATTTGTTACGAAAATGTATTTTTGGGGAAATATTAAAAAACAATATTATCATATTTACATTTATTGTATCTACCTTATAATATAATCTTAGTTATAAACATTAAATTTTGAAAGTGTAATAGCACTGTAAATCAGCGCCATCACAAACATTGCATTACAGTCAAATTATACGCTACTTCTTAATTTCAGATACAAATAAATATTTCAAACTTTTCTTTAGGCGATACATTCAATATTTTAACTTGTCTTACTACCTTTCAATTACAATTTTTGACATTGAAACTCACAATAGGTACACTTAAAAAATCACATTCTATTATGATGCGCTTTATAAGTGTTGAGGACATTTAAATTTGTTGTCATTTAGTGGTTTTAATAAATATACATTGAAGGATAAAAAATATATTTATGTTTTTAATAGCTGTTACAGGAGAGTTATGGATCAATGGTCAATCACGAACTGTTGTATAATTGAAGTCTAATAAACAATGGTTTGGAAATAGAATTATTCATACATTACATATTTGGTTTTCACACCTTTTCACTGGAGATTGTACAGGCATACATACACAATGATTGTATCGGACTTATTTAGATTTAAATAATATCAGGTAACAAAAGCTAATCGTAATTATTTACTATCTAACCGTTAATTTACTAGCATTCTGTGAGATTTCTTGGAAGTCCACTAATCGACATGTAATAAAAACGAGTGTTTGTAAATACATATATTATTGTACGACAATTTTCGCAATGTAGAAATACTTAGCTTTACTGTGGAATATTTAAAATGTCCGCTACGCTAGATAGTTTGTTACACTAGTCAGTATTTAAATTACAATTGAAATAACGTGTTGGAAGGTCACGCCAAAATTGCATTGTACCAAAACTTGAGCCGTGGAAATGAAATTTATTAAATTTAAAAATCCTTATTTATGTTTTTAACACTGAATAGATCGATAGCTTGTATTCTTATGGATGAATAACGGGCACTTCCGCGTATGTAGATTCCTCGTCTTCAGAAGAATGGCCGCTGGCGTACGCCGGCCGGCCACTCTTCTCCCTCAGTCAGTACCTGGTGAATAAACATATTCAATACAAGTATTTTGTATTAATATCACATTGTAGTATTTATATACGATTAATTTATTATGCTCTTTAGGTTAAATGTAAGTAAGTATCAAATTTAAGGCAAGTAATTACATTTTTACATAAATATAATAAATAATAATACTTAAAAATAAATAAATTAATAATTCCTGAATGTTGCAATAATTACATGGTTACTTTCATCAATGAAACATTCGATTTCTTGAAATAGAACTTTTCGAAACATATATAAGAAACAGTTCTTTGTTTTTATTGAAATTTAATTTTAGTATTATAAAGGGGTAAAGTTTGTGAATTTGTGAGTTTTTGAAGTTGTACAGTGTAATCTCTGGTTCTTGTGAACCGATTTAAAAAATAATTCTACCAATTGATAGCCCCATTATGAGTGAGTATCATAGGATATATTTGATTTTGTTTTTAATTCATTGCAACCCGAACTGAGCCGGGACGAGCGGCTCCATCATGACATTACTCATAAATGGGGATATTTTTGTTTGAATACTAACATATTTTTTTACGTATTACCATAGCTATAAAATTTCTCAGATAGATATTGGACAAAGCTCTATATGTGGGGTCATGATGAATGGTTAAAAGATATATCGAGACATAAAATGTCAAACAATTAAATTCATTAAAGATTTTCTTTGATGAATTTCATTCATGATATAGCAATTCTAATTAAAATTGTTCCAATTTTGTTTAATTCCCGAAAAAAAAATTATTTATTTGTAATTATAATTAAAACGGTTTTACACCAATAACATTATCTATCAATTTTTACATTATATAACATCTCACTTATAAATTTATAAATAACATATATGACAAAATTACAATTAAATACATTACATAATTACAATTAATGACATTCAGATACAAATATAAAATAAAGACATTCGATTAGATGTAGCTTTCACAGAAGCTCAGACATGCCGACTACAAAGATCTCCATCTATCCGCAAAAAGATCAAATTCTGGGTTATCCTTCAGGAAAGCATTGAGCGCAGTAAGAGCGCGCGGAATTGGTGATGAAGCTCGGGCTGTAGTGAGCCGGCGGTATGGCTAAGAGCTCGTGCCTGCGCCCGCGACTATAATTATTAGGGACGAAAAATTTACACACCTCATCACTGAGATCGGTAGCGTCAATTTTGCCACGAAAATTGCCAAATTACTTGATTTATTTTAACTCAGTCTCACTGGTAATCATAATATTATCTACACAATATTGTATATATCTCTTTCACAACTTTAATATTGCTGTTATGTCCATACAAATCTTAACAAAATAAAATTATTTATTATTTTTTCTCTTTTTATGGCTGTTTCAATGCTAATTACCTTCTATAATCGTGCGAATCCCGCGCAGAGTCGGCGTATGGAGCCCAATGTGACGGTGATGTTTCGTTCTCCTCACTGGCACTATTACTTGTACCTGCGATGTTATAAGTATGATAAGTATATAATTAACTAGCTTTTGCCCGCAGGCTTCGCACGCGTTAATTCGGAGTAGTTTAATAGTTGTTATTATACATATAAAACTTCCTCTTGAACCACTATTAAAAAATCCCTCATCAGAATCCGTTGCGTAGTTTTAAAGATTTAAGCATACATATGGACATAGGAACAGAGAACGCGACTTTGTTTCTTACTATGTAGTGTATATTTATATAGGTATTGCATATATTCACCAACTCATTATGCAAACCTAACTTCATATGAACCCAATACATAATATATATAATATACCATACATGTACGGCGCTGTTCAATAAACTGCCTAGGATAGTAATGAAACAGCTAGTTCAATCAATTGCATTTGGCATGTACATTACGCAAGTCACAAGTACCAGGAGAGCAGGGCGCACCAGGCGCTCGTATACTAACAGTGTTCAGTCTGCTTGTCGGGCTCGTCGGGCGGGTGCGTGGGGTGCGCGGGGTGCGGGGGGTGCGCAGCGTGCGGCGGGTGCGCGGCGTGCGCGAGAGACGCGCGGGGCGACGGCGGCGCGGGGGGCGAGGGGCTGTCCAGCGAGATGACGCCGCACGCGCCGCTCGGCGACCGGTAGCCGCTTGATGACACCGCTTCAGCTGCTGCATGGACAACAGATGTACATTAGAACAATTGAGCTAGTTGACTCAAATGAACTGAGCAATAAGTTGAAAAGATTGAAAATAGAGTTGCTTTTTGTTAAAAGTGGATCATATGATTAAAAATATTTAAAGCGAAAGTTTTATTACGTTGTCTCAAATTTTTTGGTCTGTGTAATCTTATGGCGGGTGAAGGTCGGCCGCGGATTAGGGATAAAGTGAAAGGCGCTCGTCAGAGCACCCAAATCCAATATTCCATTAAGGGTATAAAAATCACTTCATCAATCCTTATTTTATACTTGGAAAATGGGAATGGTAATGGGAAATGTAAAAGTAGACTCCAACTAATATTTTTATTGAACTCTGTGTCTTAGAGTACGACATATATAATACTTATAAAATTATTTTGATATACACATATTAAAAAAACTGAAACCAATATTTTATAAATTTTGGGTAATTCTGATCCGTTTTTCAATTATTTTCAATCATTCTATTATCAATTACATCTTCATCATGAGTTTCGCAGTGTATAAATGTAGCCAATATTTTATGGTACCTAAAATAGGTTATGACGTCGTTGATATCAGGTATAAATGTATATGTAATGAAACAAAAAAATGTTTCTAAAGGTTTCCTTCAATTGACATGAGGATGTATATAAACATTATACAACATATTCTTATAGTAACATTAAATAATGAGAATTAATTTCAGAAAATCAACATATCTACAATTCAATTTGAATACATATTTATATGACAACAATATCTCACCATTTGAGGAATAGCTCTCTTCTTTGGGTGTGACGGGTGCTGCTGGTGAAGACTTGGGCGCAGGTGTCTTCCTCTTCAGTGGCAACTCATCCTCCGAGTCCGACGTGAGATCAACCAATACTTCTGTAGATTTGGGCGTTCGGTTTTCACCGACCGCCGCCTTCTTGGCTCCATTACTGTCCAGTGGTATCACTTCTGTTGGATTACATTACAATTAATACAATTTTCCCAATTTATTAGCAAGTATTATATTTAGTTAACTATCATTAATTCAGTTTTCAATAATCTAATTTTATAGCGTATCTTAGACAGAATTTTTCTTAGTCATTATAACGTAATAGACCGACGACAGCCCAAGTAGCATATGACGAAAACCGCGATAATAAACTAGCCAACCCACCTAGATCATCCGGTATGAGCGTGACGGGCTCGGCGGCGGGCGCCACCTGCGGCACGCGCGGCGGCGGCGCGTGCGCCGACCAGCTGCCGTCCGCGTGCAGCTGGATCTCGTTGCAGTCGCCCGCCAGCCGCGGCGACGTTAACACCTCTTGGAAGTACCTGCAAGCAACAATCATATTAATATTCATTCAACATCTTTTATTTATATGTATATCATAGGAAAATATGAGTACATGTGAAATAAATGACAACTAATGTAATTCACAATCCATTATTAACTTAGTTTAACTCCCTAATGACATAAATAAAACATTTAATAGAATAATATAACTTCTAACAATCAATCAATCAGTAAATTATAAAAATGATCACAGCAACTCAATACTCACCCATCTACTACCAGGGAATCATAAGGCGCCGGGCGGTCGCACACGGGGCACAGCCACGTGGGTTTCCTCTCGTTCATCTGCAGGAACAGCGACGCGTCGAAGCACTGCAGGTGCGGGCAGTTCGCGGGCCGGCACGGGCACGACATGCGCATCTTGCCCAGCGGACACATCAGCGAGACGCGGAGGGACGTCGTCGCTATCTCGCTGTCGTAGTCCTCCGAAAGCTTCTCTTTGACTGTGGACAACGTGGCGATGAGATATTACGCTAAGAGCATGTTGTGCCCTTAAGCTCTTAAGTTTTGTTTTGGTACATTTTGCAATGAAATGAAACTATATCAAGCAAAAGTAATAATTGCCACACATAGATTGCTTTTTATCTCCTACTACTTTTTATCTACTACGTTCAAACAAACAAACTCTTCGGCTTTATAACATTAGTGAAGTCCCGTGTCCCCTAATGGGGTATGGGGCGGATGATATATATCTGTTTCAATGATCGATTTTCTTTATGAACAAGTAGGTGATCAGCCTTCTGTGTCCTGCCAGACCGAGACTTTTTTTTTATTGTCCCCACCGGGATTCGAACCCAGGACCCCTTGCTTCTACGCTCACGCGTTTCCCACTGTACCAAGGAGGCAGTCAGTTTATAACATTAGTATAGATTAAAAAATTAAGCAAATAGTCACTACCTACTGTCTAGTAATATGACTACATATCTTTATAGACATTAGTATTCAATTAAGGAAGAGTTTATTACACATTATATTCATATTAGAATAATAATAACCGTGTTAAACACATCGTAATTTATAAGGCATCTAATTTCCTTCACAATATATGCAGAAAATCACCAACTTACTGAGTGATCTAGTGTAATCTGGATTCTTTGTCCCCTTATTCTTTAACCGCTGCAACAATTCTGCTGACGTTAGCTTCTTAACCATAAACACGCTGAGTACATAAGCTCTCGTGAAGTCAGCCGCCCACGACACGTGTATCGTGTTCGCTACAGTTGGTGACAGTTTGACGAGAGACGAGATATTGACTGGCCGGGGAGGTCGCTTTGGTTCTGGTGTGGGTTTGTTCGTGGGGATTGGATTCTGAAAATAGAGTATTGTCTGAACAACAAATATTCTTTGCATCTGAGGACGATTATAAAAATATCAGTCAGTTCTTTGATATACGATCCAATACTTTTTAAAAAATTTCTTTTTTAATTTTGAAATAACATCGTAATATTTAACCTGAATATAGTACTTATTAGCGAATAAAAATACTTACTGGTAGTGGACACATTTTATTGTTTACTTTAACATTAACACTAGGTGGGAAGTAATCTTCTTGTTCACATGAAGTTTCTAATAGGCAAAATCGTAGCTGCGCCTGTAGAAAAAAATATACATTATTGTAACAATATGTTATACTATATGGTGTAAATAAAATTTACAAAATAATGTTCCCACACTTCTTTTAGTTCATGTTAGACTTTCGAGGTTTTTTATAACTGCGGAGTACAAAATAATAACCTGAATAACATAATCCAGTTTATTACTAGTTCCAACGACGTCTTTCCCTGAAGCGATTTCGGTGGCTTGTTGTGGTGTGAGGTGGAATATGAAGGTGCCTTCTTGCATACGACCCGCCTGCATCGGCATCATGGTAGAGGGCTTCATGAGTTCCGCCAACACATCATAGAATGGTAGCCTGGTAATCAATTTATCAGCTGTTTATTATTTAGTGCAAAACCAAAATAAAAGCTTCAAGTGAGTATTTATTTTATTAAGTTTGATTTAGAAAATCGGGAATCATAATAACATATTTCTATCAACGTGAAGACAAATCTTAAATATGTCAAAAAATGATTGGTCTTCTACACAAAATCTAACTGCAATTGGATAAGCACCTTTAATGTTGTCTTATAACTTGATTAATACTTTAAATGTTGCAAGTGAAATAGTAAATCTACACTAAATATGTTGATAGAATAAGAAATATGTACATAAATTTTTGGTGTGAGGATTTCATTTTACTATGAAGAATAACTATTTATGACACTTATTGCTTAACAGCAATAAAGCCGCCTCTTGTACAAACAGTACTTTTTGTTCTGTTTATTGTTTTCTTGTTGTTTCTGTCTAAGTTTGTGCAATAAAGTATTATAAATAAATAGATAGTAAAATATTAAAATTTCTATTATTTAATTAAATTAATTCATTGTAAAGAAATTGAATAAAATGACTAGACATTTTCTGTCTCATAAATTGTTTTCTCTGAAACTCCATTACTCCATTCACTACAACAAGTCCATAACTATCCATCTATATATCTTCCTACAGTACACCAAATGGACTCACTTCTTGAACTTAACATCCGGATGCACAGGGAAGGGCGGCGGTATCTGCGCGGAGGGCGAGGGGGAGGGCATCGGTGCAAGGGTGGCGCCACCCGACCCACCGTACCCGTGGTACATGCTACTCGCGTACATCGGGTTCTGGTGGCCCTGCAGTGTGAACAATGTTTAGATAAATGGCCGCGAAACATAATTTTTCTATGCTTCATTGAATGCTAGTTTTCCATTATGATGTAAATTGTAAGTTTGTTTGTAGGATCATATTACAAAGTATATAATGATCTGTTGAATCTCTTGAACAATCTGAACTGGATAGAATCAAAACAAATGGCTTTATGTAAGATATTACCAAACCTAGAATTGTGGCATAGTAAATTGTACTTTTTTACGATTGTAGGTAAAAAAAATATTTCTAGGAGTTCACTTTTCATTGCAAATATATATGCATGTAACACTTAGAACAGATATAACATTAACTATTGCTCTACATATAACATTTTTATACACAATTTAAATAAATCTTGCAAAATACAGATTTTATTTTTTAATCTGAATTTATATGTCATCTTCTCATTGTGTTTCTTTAGGTACAGCTTACCTTCCAATATACATTTGAGAGATAATTAAGGTGTATAAGTATTCATACAGTCCATAAATATAAAAAAAAATAAAAAAGTAAATTAGAATAGTGTTTGTATCTTAGAAGTCAAAAATAGTAAACAAGTTCTCATGTAGGTCTTTGTCCTCATGTCATTTCAGGTCTCTTCTAACTCTACCAGAATTTTTCCATAATTGAAAGCTAAGTTACTGTTTTCCAACCAGATACTTTTTTTATAACAAACTCTTTACACAATTTCTAAAAGCTTGGATACTACACAACAAACATGCATCTACTATGGAATCAAATAAATAAAAACTAAACAAAATACAATGCTGACAGGTGACACAAACTGCACAACTCTATACGCAATGAACACTAACCGTGACTGGTAGTGTCTGTGACCTGGAATCCTGTGGATTATTGACTATACTGTACCCACTGACCACTGGGTGTTGGTACATGTTGCGGGAGCCCTGGAGCGCGGGCGCCAGTGGATCTTTGCCTTGGGAGTTTGTGCCCGTTGCACCAGACTGTATCCCCTGGTTGTTCCTGAAAGCACATATTTTTCAGTTATACATAGAAATTCCTTAGTATTCTTACATCACACATATAACATGCATTTTATGTCTCTGGCTGAACAAAACACCCATCACCAAGCTAGATATAACATCTATGTATTCATGCTTTATTTCGTATTATATTAGATTGTATTGAAAAAGACCTAAATTCAGTTATGGAATTTTTCAATAGACATACAAGGACAATGCGAGGGCTGTCATGAAATATTACAAGAAATTCAACAAAAACTGGTCCGTACAAGTCCTTGCATATATCCTGTTGGATAGATTACAATAGAGTGTTTCTCCCAAGTATCTTTGCAGTCTACATAGACAGACACACCGGTAAACATTCAATAGCCTGCTTAAAGCTTTCTATGAGCTGGTCAGCAAGTTGGAGCCTACTGACAGGAGCGTCACAATCGTAAATTATTGACACTTGCCTAGAATAGACCTTATTTTTGGTTCTTATTTCAGAGGAGTTTCCATTTGTGGCTGGTGCACTCTGGGCAGCGTTGACTACCCTCGCTGAAGACCGTGTTTTAACCATTGTTGACGACCAACTTTTTTCATGTCAACTGAAATTAAGGAGTCCGCAAACGGACAGACATTGCTATTACACAGCTTAAGGCAGTATTGGTGAAGTTCTGGAAAATTTCGTAGATCCTTGACAACGCGACATCTTATTTCTCTTACCGAAGTTACATTTGCTGGGAATAAGGGAGGTTTAAACATCTGCAATTGAATAATTACCCATTCAATGTCTACAATGGTTAAAACATGTCTTGCAGCTTGAAATCGGACAAACCGCTAAGCCGAAAACGAAGTAAATGATTTGTAATAATGTTGGCGGTCCCTTTTGAATCAGACAACAGATAAATTATTCCACTGCAGCTGAGAAGCTAGGGAAAAAATAATATTAATGCCTTAAATAATGGACAAAATATTTATTGGGACAACAGGAGCTGATCATCAGTAAGAGAAATAAGTTGAATTTCTTGTCCAAGGAAATTTTCCAGAAATATACAAATATCCTCAAAAAAAAAAATGATCAACTTGCTAGTGCTAGTGTAGTTATTATGAAAAAAGGATAATAAGGACCACCACTATAATACAAAAATAATAGCATATAACACAACTATATACTCCTCGCTGTTTGATTCGGAATAAGCTCCTAGTATTTATAATAAAGCTTTACAAAGGTAACTAGCATTAATATAAGTAACTCAGAACTCAACAAATGCTAAAGTTAAATGGAAATTTGAAAAGGAAATGAGTGAGTATTATAAGAATTAAGATGTATAAAACTACATTATTTTTTAAAGAGTAAAGCATAGTAAACTCTAAATGTAACCCTTTAATTTCAAGATTTTTTAATCAATACATTATTTTTAAATTTAAAATGAGATATAATTTAATACAGGTTTATCAATAATATGTGTCTTTTTAAATAAT
>NC_052115.1:2406859-2466068 GCF_012273895.1 Zerene cesonia | reverse complement strand
CTCGATACACATTAAAATTTAATAATTCATTACTTTTTTTGTGTTTCTGCCCCATTATCTAGTTCTGGTACACATCAAAGTGGGGGTTTTAGGATTAAACAACCACGTTTGCCATTAATTGTAAATATTTACCGGCATCAGAAACTTACATACAACAGCAAGTTAGAATGCCTATGTTTATTTTCTATACTACTGCAAGGTTTAATAACTTTAAAAAACAATCAATGAGACATTGTATTGTAAACGTATTTAGATTAGAAACGGTATGAATGTAAGCAATAGGTTCATGTTACTTACCATGCTATCGCGCTACTATAATCGTAATATCTACTCATATTAAGTTTAAGTTATAAAAGTTACACTGACATTAAACAACACTTGTAAAATTAAAAACAATCAACGTCTTTCACAAAACGCCATAACTTGACTATTCTTGACGCTTGCTGATGAGCGGCCACATTGGATCCAGCATAGACAAGCTCATATGTTCTCATTAAGAAATATTAAAATTAATATTGAATCAAGTCTACAGTACATTGTGAAATCGCTGTGTTCCCTACAGTGTATCTCAAACAAGAAATTTCAAGACGGATAATGTGGAAACATTCGTAAGCAATGCAATTAATGGTTTAATATTTATTTAAAAATTTATATTTTATTCATAGACAATACATGATTTCGTCATATCCTTTTCCTGAAGGTTAGGGTTGTACAAATAATTTTATTAGTATGCTCGGATATTTTACGTTGTGTTGGTTTCAAATATGATTTAAGCAATAAAAAATCCCTTATTATTATCCTAATACCTTTATATTCATAATATTTTATCATTTATTAATTTTAGAATAAGGATTCAATTACTACACCATTAAATAACTATTTCACAACTTATTAAAATCAGTACAAGTATCCGAAATAATGACCTGATAAGAACTTTTTTTTATTTTTCCAAATTTTAGATAGAATAGAAGAGTTGGCAAAGATTAAATGATATAGTTATGTTAATACTTTTTCTTTAGTTTTATTTTAATCGTATGTATTTGTATTTTTAGGATTAATTATTGCAAAAACAGGATCCGGAAATTTTCATCATATCCGGTCTTCCTTCAATAGGGTTAACAAAACTGAAACATGAACATTAAGAAACAAAACTATATCTAAATATATGTACTAATATTAAAGCTGAAGAGTTTATTTGTTTGAACAGATTTGTCCTAGGAATTACGGATTTTATTTGTTTTTTATTATATTGGATAGTCCATTTCGAGGAAGGATCTAGGCTCAATAAAAAGGAGCGGGGCGGCAATAAATAATGTTTGCAAACAATATTTCTTTTCAGAGTAGACGAAGTTGTCAACTAATATTAAATATAATTGCTGGTTTTCTGTTATTTGTTTGTCAACTATTTATCGAGAATTACATTTACGCCCATGGCTACACCCGCTCAGATAAGGAAATACCCATGAGAAATTGGGAATGAAACTTTTCGCATTGGTTAAAAAGTATTGACCTGTTTTGCTCTCCAGGCACAAAAATCGTGAAAGAAAGACAAACAAACTATACTAGTGAGCAAAATGATCTATTTCAGAAAACTGCATTGGTCATTAATTTAAAGGATAGGTGTTTCATAGGTAACATTTAAGTGTTTATCCTACTATCCAATCCTATCCTACTTCCTACTATTATCCTACTAATATTTTAAATGCGAAAGTTTGTAAGGATGTGTGTGTGTTTGTTGCTCTTTAACGCAAAAAGCACTGAAGCGATTGCAATGATATTTGGTACGTAGACAGCTTGACAACTGGAATAACATATAGGCAACTTTTTATCCCGATATTCCTACGGGATACGGACTTACGCGGGTGAAACAGCGGGGCGCAGCTAGTAATTTATAAATTATGGAATTTTTATGTAGTTACCTAATAGAACATTCTAGAAGTCTTCACGCTATCAAACACGAGTAGAAAAAGTACATAATTCAAACTGCGAAAAATGTTTTAAAATATAGTTTGTTTTATGCATATTCTTAAGTTTTAATTATATTGTTTTGCGGTTTACGGATAATATTACTAAACTAATATTTTTATATTATAAATACTGTTGATATTTTAGCTAGACTACCAAAGAATTAGATAACCATAAGCTAACCGGTTACAGATATGTACTTACATTTACGGCAAGTACATTCACGTTTTAATACCATTAATATGGGTTTGTTTTATTTTATTACGATAAATACCACAACAGAAGTGTGTAGGCTTTATTTTGTTGGTTAGTTATAATACATAGTTCATCATGATAGATTTCTAGAGCGGTATTTGTTTATGATTACTGCCCTTTGAAAAACTCGCTTGAAATAAGATAAGCACTATAGATTTTTATGTAATACAGGGCCACTGAGCTGGTGTTTCGCTCTATAATTAGCGATCAAAACTCGCCTATAAACATTTGCAGAGGTGATGCACACGAGTTGCCGCGTTAAGGGGGTAAGAATAAGGTAATAATAATCTGGGGGTATGGTAGCTTCCCCAATGGTAGCAGGCCCCATTCGTGCCGAAGAGTGCTGGACTCACTCAGAATGGAAAATATAGCTATTGCACACTTTGATGCACCTAAAATTAGAACTTTTTTCCTATTTGATGATTCCATAAAATATCAACAAACATCTTTCCGCCCGTGACTTCGCCCGTCTAATCAGAAAAAAAATAGACAGTCCGAGTCGATCGCCGTTTAATATTTTCCCTGTTCCCGTAGGATTTCCGAGATAAAAGCTATTCTATCATTTCTCAGGTCTCAAACTATGCCCGAGGTAAATTCCATTTAAACTGGTTCTGTGATTTAGACTTGAAGCAGAGACATATAGACAGATTTACTATTATATTTATGATATTTTGGCCTTTTTCATAATAATTCTACACATTTTAGCATGTATATGGATTATGTGTACACCAATTCGACCATAAAGGGGTAACTTGTATCCCACGTGACTTAAGTCGTGAACGATGGATGTCTAATCGGGCATATACTGGTCGCGTCGCACCTTCAGCTCGATCTGACCATAGCCTTTCAGCCAGAGCAGCTGCTCGTGGCCAAATCCTTGGATCTAGCGCGCAAGCACTTAAAGTTGAAGCCCATATAGTTGCTTCGCCACCCTCTAAACATTTAATAGCTTTTCTGCCCCAAGGTCTATGTTCGTATACCCTTTGCCACGAGTTATATACTGAACCGCCTGTTTCTTCATACCACATTCCGTGCCCATTATTTAAATCCCAAGCATCCTCGTGGGATATCACAGTTCGTGTTCCGCTTACATATTTTTGCGTCCAAGTTACATCACGAGCTTGCAATCCAATTTTATGCACATAATCTTTCAAATCAAGTTTTATTCGTTTGTTCATTTCGGTTGCCCAGAATATAATTAAATCAGGTAACTTTCCCATCGCTGTTTCTAAACGTTGCAATGCGTTTTGGGTAAATATTAACCACAAATCCATAGGATCGGTAGTATTAAACTGTTCAACCCAACAGCGTTGTGAGACGTCATCGTTTCCCATATGAAAGATATCATCTGTGCCAGTTAGTTGAATTATTTCTGCATACAAACGTTCTATAATTTCATAAACTTCAACACTTCGCGGGTTCAACTGGCCACAAGGAGGTTCATTGCAATACTCGTACCAAGGATTCGAGTCTAAACAGTGGATCATATCATTGACACGTTTATGTGAGCTCCAAACCCAAGCATTTCCAACGTGAGCTGGTAGATCTACCTCCAATAAAACACGTATTCCCCGAAGTCTTGCATAACGTGATATAGTTCTCACGTCGTCACTACTATATATTGCTCCGGGACCATAACTTCCGTACTCTGCTAAATGTGGAATACTTTCTAATTGTAGTGGAAATGATTGGGAGTCAGTTATATGCCAGTGAAACGTGTTTAACTTACTTGCAGCCATTCCTTCGATAGTCCTCATTACGTCATTTACTGGAAAGTAATTACGAGCTGTATCCAGCATTAATCCTCGATATTTAAAACGAGGCGCATCATCAACACTGGCCGCTTCTAACATAACAAGTGATCCTGCATACTTGTCTAACCAGATAAGTTGCGATATTGTTTCAAAGGCATGACGTGTACCGCAAAATGAATTGGAAAAAACGTCTATTAGAAGAGATCTCTTGGTACCATTTTTCGGTCGTAATTTAAATCGATAACTTTCATCCGTATTAAGACGTAGCCTTGGATCTAGAGAGCCGCTTTCATTGATGGCGACTCGAACGGAAACGGCTCTCCAATCCTCGTATGCACGGGTGTCATTTTCCAATCTACGTAGAACATCTCTAAATATTTCAAAAGCTTCACGTACGTGTTGCCGTACTGATCTCGATGGAAATGATATTATTTGAAGGTGAAATAGGTCAGCACGAACGGGCACAGCTGTTGATGATAAGCTAACACGACCGGTTGGTTGTGGCCAGAGCATCATAGAGCCACATAGCATGTTGCATGTCATTAGTGTCTGCAGTTTTCCTGACAGAGTTGCTTTCGACGGTACACATCTATCGTTAATGCAATCCCAAGTCCACAGCGGTAACTTATCTCTGAAAATAAAAGTATTAATAGAGTATTCTATAAAAACTCTATTCAGAATATTATGTTATATGTTCAAGGCGCAAAGCAACTTACGCAGAAAATCCAATAAATTGAAATGTAATAAAAAAGAGTACAAGCAATTCTTTGTTTGGGATTTCCATAACATATCAAACACTTTATAGGAATGAATTCATTACGTCGGTTTCTATGAATCTTATAATATTTAAAGTCTGTAATTAATTTCAATGTTATATAACCTTAATTTTCAATTTATTCACTATAACAATTTTGATATCACTAGTTGTAAATAAAAGCTTCTCAACAATATGCTTCATTTTTATGACGTTTGAATGTTATGACAAATATCTAAATTCAGTGTCAATATTTCCAAAGATAACAACATTTTTAAAGTATTGTAGATGAATAATTAAATCCAATAAAATGCTTCTAAGAGTTTTTTTATTCGAGCCCGGGTGCCTTAAAGAAATACCTTATTCGCCATGAAGACAGAGATGTCATTATTGTTCACTAGCTGTTCCCTGCGGTTTCACTCGCGAAGTCCGTATCCCGTAGGAAATTCGGGATAAAAAGTTGCCTATATTTTATTCCAGCTATCTACGTATCAAATTTCATTGCAATCGGTTCAGTGGTTTTTGCGTATAACATTTTTCCATCCTCACAAACTTTCACATTTATAACATAAGTAGGATAGGATAGGATTAAAATTAGCTTACCGATGCGGTCTTGTATCTTGAGCCTGATTCGTATTCCACAATCCACAATGATGGAGTTCTATCGGCATTATCCGACATTCCCAAAAATGAACGAGATTCGCAATTCGACTTTTTTGTCTTTTTTTATTTTGTTTAACTCGAAAACTCTGTTTGTGTTCATACAACTGGTGTGATATTTTTGTCGTTGACAGAAAATTGTTATCATTTAGTTTAGAATTGACTAATGATCTTTTTTGAAGAAAATAATTATCTTAACAAAATCTAGGATAATTAAAAAAAAAAAAAAGAAAATGGTATAATTTCGTTAACGTTTATTTTCATCTGTAATATGAAAATTAAAGACAACTCGATTTAATAAAATTCAGGATTATTAATAGCGTTCAATGACAACACTCTCACATATATTAGGTAACTGCACAGGACGACACCGCATATAAACGAAATGCATCCAAAAGTTACTATGATGAGATCCTTTATTAGATACACTTTGTGTTTTCCATATTGGTCTGGATATAAAAGACAAAGCTCCATAAGCGCGGGAAAAACAATCGCCAGCAATGTCGTACAAAGGTTCCCAACAAACGCAACAAACGCCCCCTGGATTGGGATCATATAACATACGAAAACTGAAAAATAAAAGTGTTTTTCATTTATATATTATACATACAATAGATTTGATATGTTGGCAGGAATAATAGAAGGAAGAAGGTCTATAAGTCGTGGCGAGTGGTTAAAATTATACAACATCTTATACGAGTATAAGGCTACAAATTTTTGTTTTTTTTGTTGTTGTTGTAAGTAACTAAGTATAATGATCGTTCCTGCAAAGTTTTTACTAATTAACGCATAAATGCAACGCTAGTTACTATACTTCCGAAAACGTGACTTATATTATCAGTTGATATTATGATGATTTGATCAATTTATATTATACAGATTTATATTTACGGCTTAAAGTTCTCACATGACATTAGCACGAAGCATGGTCTCGCTGTACATTCAATAGTTTTTAATGTTTTTTCCGAAGGTTCGTCCAATGGATGCCAGTTCTTTACCACCTCGACAATCATTTGTGTCGCTGGGTAGCATTGTATGGGAAATGCAAATGCAATTGCGACTAAATACAATCCTATTGCTGCCATTGCTGAACTAAATTAAAAATTAATCAACATTTATCATTAGATTTTTCATTCGTTAAATTATAACATTTTTCTCATTTCGCTTTATGTGCCTTATCTTATAACAATTTTCATTCCTTGATCTGATGTGAACTATTCGAACCTAATGGCACAAGATAAATGTTCACTACTCAACAGTCAAAGTTCAAATTCAGAAATAGTAATGATCGACAGTAGTTAACTGAAGCCGGTACACTAAAGATAAATAAAGTGGTACGAATTAATCCCTTACTAATCGTCAAACGGCAGAGATCTTAGCACATTCTCCTCCATAGTTCCAAAAGACCAGTATCCCAAAACACCGAACACTGTGGTGAATATCGTGGGCAATAGCATGCCTATCGTTATCATCCCATATGGCTTTGTTAACACCCTTGGGTCTTTCAGAGCTTTATCCAAGGATAAAATCTATAAAGAGAACAGCATTTAAGGCATTTTAATATTGGTACCCGCATACTAGTGATGTAATGAGAAGTATCAGGACAAAATTAATTGTATTATTTTTACATTTTACACATACATATTTAGAAAACTCAAAATTAAAATTTTAGTAAATTGTAGTCATATTTAATGGGAGCAATGTTCATTCAGTAAAAATACTAACCAATGAAAATACATCATGTACATGTACATATTAAGAATCGGTGGAATATATTTTCTGTCTCTTATTTTAAATAGAACAACATAGTAAAACTTACAACAGCAACGGCAGATAAATTGAATAAACACGTTCCGATTACAAAGAACAGTGCTAGTGGATCCGTTGAAGCTAAAACGAAATGTCCATGAGGTGCCAAGAATATATGGTAGATTATCAGCACTAGACCAGCCATGTTCAGATAATTGCCTGAAATATGTGATACAGGTACAATACATAAATATTTTTTAAATATTATTCAAATTAACTGATAAATTTTTCCTATTTACCACCCAAAGCGATGTAACTAAGCGATACATAACAAAAACTTCGTTCAGTAATGTCTCAAACAATAAATTATTTCGAAATTCATAACTCTTTATCTGAATAGCTTTTAATATGCAATATGTTTTTTACTAGCTGTAGTCCGCGGCTTCAAAGGTGTGGTACCCGGATAAAAATGCCCATGTGCTAATCCAGACTATAATTTATCTCTGTACCAAATTCCATACAGATACGATAAGCTGTTTTCGCGTGAAAGACTAACAAACATCCTTACATCAATCCATACTTGCAAACATTCCCGTTTATAATATTAGTAGGCATTTCTGTTTCTGCCCAAGTTATCATTCTAACATTGTTATTATTACAACTTTATTGTTACGTATTGTCTACTCTTACTCTAACTCGTAATGTTGTGTTGGTTCTGATTCTTTTTTGCCATTAAATTAACTCGAATAAACTATAAAATAAGTAGCTTCTCGTGGCTTGCGGGACAGACACTTGGAAAGTTATACGATAAATTAACTCGGTTGCGACGTTAAAGAAAGACAGACAAACCCATTTTCGCATTTATAATATAAAAGTAATGATCTTACTTATATTATAAATGCAAAAGTTTGTAAGGATGTGTGTGTGTTTCTTGCTCTTTCACGCAAAAACTACTGAATCGATTGCAATGAAATTTGTTACATAGACAGCTGGACAACTGGAATAACATATAGGCAACTTTTTATCCCGATATTCCTACAGGATACGGACTTACGCGGGTGAAACCGCAGGGCGCAGCTAGTAACAAATATAACAGGATTCTGAATAAAACTTTACCATACATAGATATATAGCTGACGACCGACAATGTTTTCATAAAATATTCAAGAAGCAAATACGGTATTAGTAGAGCTAATATTGCTGGTTTCGAGTTTGGCCAATCCATTATCTGTGGAGAAGGAATTATTGCAAATTAAATAAATACAGGGTATAATAAGGACTATTAAAGCTATTGTACAATTTTCTTTTTAAGTTAATCTTGAATAACTATGAGCAAAGAGTTAATACATTTTTGATCGTAGGTATCAAATACATATTCTAGTTAAAACATTGACTACAAATAAGAATATAAAATGATTTATGTAATGTTACATGTTGTTATAATTAAAATTGAAAATAACCAAAATTAATGGAACTTTACTTTACTCACATCTCTCAAACTATCCGTAGTGAATATAACAAACACGGTACAAATTCCTAATTGGCTAAGTAACATAAACAGCGCTATTATCATTCTGTAAATAATATTTTTTTATAAAAATATATACTCTAAAACAATCCTCACCCCTAGGTCTTACTTGTTGTTTATATTATAAATTCGAAAGCGTGTTTGATTGTTTGTTTGTCTTTCTCATCGAATTTGAAAGAAATTTGAGAACAAAAATGTTATATGATTTTTGTTGGAGATTGTTAGTAGGCTAGAGTGGCATAGTTTACTTTTTACCGCGGTCAAACATCTTATTCCATTGTGAATAACCTTTGATTACGCGGGCGTTGCCGCGGGCGGAAAGCTAGTTCTTTTGTTTAATAGATAAATAAATAACTAGACAACTCACGGCCCACGGCGACCGATCCCATGGAAAATCCAGGGGCCATGCAAGAGGGCTATACGAAAGCCATATCTGTATGAAATGTATGGTATTTTTAACCGACGGCTAATTTCATTTAAACACCGAAGCTGAAAAATGTCACCACTAGAAAATTGTACCAAATTTTGATAAGCTTTATAACATACGCTTTCTAAATTTAAAATAAAAATAAATAATTAACAACTAGTATAGTTGTTATCTGTTGTACCAACCTTGTATTCTTTAGGCTCTTTATGGAAGAAAATGGCGTTCTTTTTTCTTTTTTTCCTTAAAATTAGATATTTACCAAAGCTTACCAAAGTCAAGTGCATGTGAATAATAAGAATACCCAATGAGGAGCTCATAATGGGGCCGAGTATTATCCCAGCCTGGCTGACGGCCAAGGGTAAGCCCAAAACCCCAGCGCCCCAGGTTGTTCGCATTAGGTTGAAATAAGCCATCCATGGTCTAAAGAACAAAAGCACTAGTTATGTTTACGAAAACTAATATTTGGGCGAAAGAAATGAAAACAAATTATTTAAAAAACAATACCCTCAAGAATGCATGTGGCTGTTTGTAATTCTAATATTACTTTGATGATACGTTTTGGGGTTTTGTTTTAAAAAAGTATTGTTTGGTTTTATAGGAGAATTATTCATTACATTTATTTTTCCACAAACAGTACTCTCTGTGCGCAAGGAGCAGGTAAGTTAATTAAAACAGGATAAATATTTTATTTAGGTCCTTTTTATTATAATTACTTGTATTTCCCTCTTTAATAAATAAACACAAACTTTGAAGTTACCTTTAATATAAACAAGAGTCACGAAAGATAAGAATTGAGTCTGGATTTAATCTTTAATTATTAACAACTTTAAACAATTTACGTGCTTTATCGGTGATTTTGGCACTCTGTGGTCTTTTGGATCGTAACCATCGTCTGGTGGCGCTTCACTGGGTAGTCGTGTAAATCGGACATCTATAATTGATTCGCGATTATGAGGTCGCAAAGAAATTTTACTCACAGCTTCGAATGCAGCCCTAAAAATTGTGCTCACGAATAAAACGCATTTGATACTAACGAAGTATACGAATAAAAACTGATTACGTTCTAAGTAGGCGAAAAGAACTTAAAGAATAATTGTTGATATTCTTTCTGACCATTTATATACTTTTATCTGTTGGTCTGAGGATATACTATCCTATAATAAATACTACATTATTGAAAGATAGTTAAATAACTGAAAGTTCGTATTAACGGATATACATTCGAATGTGGTGAGAGTATAACACAAAAGAATGTGATAGAAAATCCACTAACATAATATTGTTTTATTACCAATTACCAATAATTCCGTTTTAATCTAAGTAATATATGAGTGGTAAGTTTGCTTTCGCTAATGAAATATTTCCTTTAAATGTTTAAAAATCTTTGAAATTAAAGAGACAATTAAATTACAAAAGTCAGTCAGCCTAGGCGAATAGAATGGAATATTTACTCTGTGAGAATAGACTAGAGCGTTATATTTTATTTGTATAGATCTATAGTACCTATTTCATTACATTTCAATTATTGTCCTGCGATATCATTTGAAACGATAGGTAAGTACCTACATGATTTCAAAATAAATGTAACATGCGTTTTATATATCTTATTGTCCGATATGGATAATATTTATGAAACAAGACTAGTATGAGAAAATGGACCACATCATCACATCAATACTCAACTTGTCTTTTAATATAGCAACAATTATAATGAAAAAGAAAACCCGACTGTTAATTTTTAGTCTTATTGTGTATTATTTCGTATGTGTGATTGGAGCGTCATATTGGATTTTGATAACAAAATGAATTGGACGATTTTGCAATGCGTTGAAATTGCATGAGAGTTGAATCAAGTAAAGTATTATATTTACATGTGAAACCAGTGAAATAAATAAAGTAGAATACTTCCTACTATCAGATATAGGGCTACGTTGATAAAATTGGAGGGATTGGCGTAATGTTTTTAAATTAAAGCCAAATCTAAATATGGTAGGTACATAATGATAACACATATGATATTTTTTTATCTGTTATAGTATTATTTTAGCATCTGGATCCATGGTTATTCAATATTTTTATATACTTATCTGTGGTATAATTTGTCTATGAATTTGTCTATTGCTTCAAATGACATATGTCAAATTTAGCGACTAGCGAAAAGCGATTACAAAGATTCGTCTTTGTAATCGCTTTCTTGAAGATTTGCTTATAAATTACTTTCATGTGCGTTTACTACTATAACTCGAAAACATTTATAGATAATGATGTCAACTACAGAAGGAGAACTGGACGTGGAAGTAGCCCATGAACGAGAAGATGGCGAGGTTGATTCTTTTTTCATAAATTTTTTGTGCAGTAAAAATAATTAGATTGTGGATTTTAATTTAGCCTTTTCTCTTATATTGAATAGATATTTGAAATAAATTTGCTACTACACTTTTGTAGAGATGGGGTAATTAGTAAAGGGGTAATGTTTTGAATGATCTCTTTACGATTGAAATTTGTGAGTGCACACATAGTGCGTAAATAGCGTAAAGCATCATATATTTGTCTTTTCAGTTGGAGGATTCAGATGTGGAAGAAGGCACTTATATTCCTTTGGAGCGTCCAGAAGTCTTCAACCCGCCTTCTTTAGTAAATATGCAGATTCAGGATGAGCAAAGCGATGAGGCTTCGCTGGCCGAGTCGTCGGGCTCCGAGTCAGATGATGAACCGAGGCGTCACGCTAAACGCACTAAATTGAGGCCACAACGCCCACAACCACAAACTCAATCAGGGCGCAATAAGAAATACAATATATGGTGCCAAGCTTTGCAGGTAATAAACTAACTCATTTTACTGGGTTGCCAAAAGATATAATAATGCACTGATCTTGTTGGGTTGTAAATGATGTTTCTTCAGGTAAATTTTGTTGACCATACAAATGACAGTTTTTATTAGACACAAATATTTGGATTTTGTTTGGTTTTTCTTAAAATAGACACAGCATACAAATGGCAAAATCAACAATTCTAAATGGCTAAAACATCCCAAGGAGACTATTTAGGTCTCTGAATATGCATTTCTTTGGCAATTAATTAGTTGCTCTGACAAATATTTTTGTATCTTAATTCCAGGAAGATCTCTTGACTGAAAACATGGTTACATGTGATGTATCAAAGAAAAGATATGGCGTTGAGTCTTATGATTATACCATTAAGTATAGATTAGACGATAATTATATTTCTAAAAAAGTTTTTAATAGCAATCATGAAAATCATCAAGCCAATAAGAGCCACAACAAAAGGACATTCTCAGACAGATCCAATGTGAAGTTAAGGTTAGGGAAGAGGATGAATAGCCACCAGCCCACTGAAGAGAAACAGAATCCTAGGTTACTGCCAGACTTGGTTGTTACAGCTGATGATCCTTTGGAAAATATTGCTTATGAAATTGCTGAAAAACTTGCTGAGGAGAAGAAGGACCTGATTGGTAATAAACATTTGTTTTAGTATATGTGTCTGAATGATTGATATTTTTTTTGGGCAGAATTCTATCTAAAACATAATATGAGGTGATTTTATATAAAAAGAACCATGGAGTAAACAAGAAGCTTATTTGTTTTTGCAACATCAAATGTTTAACCTAAACTAATCCAATATCCATCTATATTTTGCCCATGTCAGGTAACTTGGGTTGAGACTTATAACTTCAAAATGCAATTGAAATGAAACGCTATAATATTGCTATGCACTATCATTTGGAACCTCTCAATCTGTAATCTATAACTTGTTACCTACTAACCAGTAGACCAATGGGGTTTTCTCTGAAGTTTTCATAAAGAGGACAATTTATTTATTTAGCACACAAATATTTTTTGCTTGCTTGGATATTAAGACTAGTTCAGCCTTATTGAGTATCCATTGGTTTATGATATTTGTGTAAATTAAACCAAATAGTTGTTTTTATTCTTCTGAATGTTACTTATCCTAGAATTTATTATTTTATAGCGAGGATTGTGGAGGTGCTGGGAGCAAGTAAGGCAATTGAAATTTATAAGGAGACACAGCATGTAGAAGCGGATGGGGGTATGCTTGTTATGGTAAGTGGATGTTGCTGTAACTACCTCTAGAATAAAACTTTAAAAAATCTGGTCCGTCTATGGTATTTTGTCCATTGTATATTATTTTACTTTAAGTAATATTTAATTTTTAGTTTTATAGCATTTAAGTAATATGTTATATCGCAATACTTTGGGGTATTCATATCTTTAAATCTAAATAATTTATAAGTGATTGTGTTTGAATATAGTAATGAATTACAGAATGGCACCCGTCGTAGGACGCCTGGTGGAGTATACTTCTTCCTTTTAAAGAGAGATGATGAAGTATCACAAGGAATGGTCAACAAGATATTCAATGAGGATAGGAAGGAAACAGCTCGAAAAATTAAGAAAGGGCGCGCTAAAAGTCGCCAAAAGGTTATGGAACAGTTAAAACAAAGTCTCACAGGTAATATTCACAAACAACCGAAATAAAATGTAGAACTTAATTGCAATCCTACTATCCTACTAATATTATAAATGCGAAAGTTTGTAAGGATGTGTGTGTGTTTGTTACTCTTTCACGCAAAAACTACTGAACCGATTGCAATGAAATTTGGTACCTAGACAGCTGGACAACTGGAAAAACATATAGGCAACTTTTTATCCTGATATTCCTACGGGATACGGACTTACGCAGGTGAAACCGCGGGGCGCAGCTAGTATCTTATAAATACTAAATATTGATATTTTTCTTCAATACATTATTTTACCATTTTTTTTATATTCACAAATTTAATCATAATATTTTCTAATGCATTTTTCGTTTTCAGACTCCGAACTGCCCTCGCTGTTATCACGAGGTGAAGCGACAGTACAAACAGAGCACGGTTCCAATCCGCCTCCATCACCCGCAACCGACGCCCGCGAGTGCTCGAGCGACACTGACGAGCACTCGCCTACAGAGCAGGAACACCTCCCCTCCCCCGTGAGACCTCTCTCTCCCCTTCCTGATAGAACGAGACCAATACAAGAATATGAAGATGGAGATTACTTAGAAGTTATGTGTAATGATGAAATGGACTTTTTCTAAACTTTGGTGCTGTTGTGTTTTTTATATTAAACAATTATCCTACGACTGCGTGTTTTGTCAGAGTAGAGGCAATGAGATAAAAAAGTCAAGTAATAATCTATTGAGATAGGGAGTGGTACAAATATCATAACAATTAACAATGATTATTGAGGAAATAATGTTTGAGGTTGGTTTTCATTAATATGCATTTAAACCCAATGTTATTTGCTCACATGTGCTCTACTCTGCTGGTTTGTATAAATCCTCTTTGATAGAGGAAGTAATGCATTCATAAGTGCACCCAGGGCTGTGATTTTTACTGCGGCCCAATTGCCTTAGATCCTTGTAATATTAATGTGCTTCGATGGTACTTGTCAATTCATATTGTTTTTCGTGAGACTGAAGTGTTTGCATTTGTTATGTATTATGGTAGTCTGGGGACTATACATGTGAAATGTTGTTGAACTTCTCAGCTTTTTCTAGACTAGCAATATCAAAGGCCGGGTACTCAATATTTGGATATCTCGAGAATATTAATATAATGTGTATTGAAATTATGAACGTGTTCTGAAAGGAAATAGCTATCGTGAATATTGAATGTTACTGTAATATGATATTTATAACTTAATGATAATGTAATAGTTCCAGTTGAATACATATGTAGTTTGGCCCGATATTTGTTTAGATGTTAACTCCAGTGCCTGTAAAGATGTGAAAAGTGCGATCTAACATAAATTATAATGGTAGCAAATTAAATTGCGACCTTTTAATAATATTAACATTGTATTGTACGGTACATAATAAATATACTATTTTTACTTTTATACTTAATGTTAAGTGTTTGATGTTTTTGTTACTTATACATTATTAAGGGCAAAAATTCATTGCATTATCTTGTTGCAGTCGTCTATTGATACAAATTGTAAAAAAGCGAGGTCTTAGTATTCCTACAAGGGAGAAATTTTATGTAACTATATAATATAATGTGGTTGATAAAATTAAAAAGTAGACTGATGTTTTAGGATTGTAAAGAAAAACCTTTTTTTAGGGGAAGTAAACAGAATTAATAAATTTCAAATATATACTTAATTTTAATTTATAATGCCTTGATTTTTTATATCAATAACTGATTTGTTTATCTATAGGTAAAATTAAAAACATAAGAGCTAAATTCAAATTTACTGAGCAGTAGAACTTTGACTGAAAGATTTTCTGCTTACTTCCACTGACTATACAATTGCTTGACTAAATCGGTCTTGCTCAGAACTTAAGATTGCCATCACTATCCACTACTAATTTATTTTTTCTTTTATTATAGTTCTTATTAGCTGGGTGATTTAGTTTTCATATTGAGTTAATCTAAACATATTTATTTCCAAATATGAAACATTTCTCCCATTCTCCAAAATCACACAATTCCAAGGAAGAAGATAATATCTAATATTGTCTTAAACAGCTTGGTAAATGTTATGGTGAAAACTGTTCTTTTATTCCAGGGTGCCTTCGGTTCTTGCTCTTAAAATACTTTAGTGTATAGCTGTAAAGAACTAATTAATTGTTTGCACATTTATTATTTCGTATTATGGCACAAATATTGAGTTGCTATTTATTTATTTTTAGCTTGTAAAAAGTATGGTTTAGCAATGTTTATCAATATTTAAAGATTCCTAATCATAAAGTATACTATAATAATTATTTTTATAGAAAAGACTAAATAAATCCTGTTCCAAGTTCATGCTGAAAAGAAACAATAACTTGGTACAAATTATAACTAAAAATAGCAGTATTCAATACAGATACATATTTATCTAAATAGTTCCCATAAAATTTTTAACTAGAAATCCAAACCCATAGTATTGCAGTTTTGGGCACTATCTTGTATCCGCCTATAAATTTATTTTTATAACAGTAATGATAGTTGAATTACATTTTTGTCACAATTAGTGATTCATATAACACTTGGCTGTATTATAAAGCTGTAGAATGTAGACAATAAATTAAATTTAGAAATTCAGTGGGTCTATTATGCATATTGTGGATGAATTAATAAATTATGCAAATTGAACTGAATGCTCTGTTGCATATATTGTTAATGTTCTGTTTTCATTCAATTCAAATCATCTCTGACATTTTACAATGTTAAAAGAACTTGTCAACATGTTATATTTTTTACTGGTCTCTTAAACTCTTAAGTTTGTGTGTAGTTAATGTACAGTCTGTTATTATAATAGGGAAACATATTTGTATAATAAAGTTTTGTAGAAAACTTTTTTTAATTTCATTATAAAGTCCTCAAAGTGTAAAAAGAAAATTAAGACCTTTTAAATTAAGAATACTTTATTGCTTATTTGCTAAATATTATATTATATTATCATAACAAAAATAATTCCATACATTACAAAATATATTTTAAAAAATAAGACAGGTACAAAATTACATCTTACACTAGCACACAGTCAGGTGTAGAGCATTCCGATCTTCAAATAAACACTACGGGTCAAGATGTGAAGAAAAAGCTCATGGAAAATCTAACATCTACGAGAAAAAATAAGGATAATTAGTAAGTGAGAAATCTCTCTTTCTTTATATTTTCAATACTACATCCATGTGTATCACACAGTTTATTATTTAAAGAATAAAGTATATCACAACATTTTTTTTCGACGAGGCTTTAAAAGCCTTGAATGCTTGAAAATGAGAAAAAACATTTAAATATTAGTTGATTTTAATTTTTCTTACGAACCAATTGTGGTAGACACTTTTCAACGTGTTCAATGTCAACTCTGTCGCAGCTCTCCTTAAGTGCCTGGCTGGAAGCCCTCAAGCAAGTTTCCGTAACGAGACACTTCGCCACTTCAACTACAAGTGTTAGCGCATCGTTGCCGAGTTTTGTTTTATTGTCTTGGAATGATCCGTGAAGAAGCTCTTTAATGATTTCCTATAAAAATATTAAAGTAGTAAATTCTAATATTGAACATATATTCAAAAATATTTACCATAATAGATATCGTACTTGTTTTATATTATTCTTAACATTTGATGAAATGGACGCCGGATCAATATTTTCTTCCTTGTTCTCATTACTGTAACGAGCCATTGTTGAATAGCAGTTAATTCTCCTTATAGCAAGAGTATGAACGTATTTCAAGAGATTTTAAGAAAGTTACACTTATATTATGTTTTAAATAAAAAATTACTAAACAACAGCGAATTTAAAAATTCGACAGCCGCTTAAATATATACAAATACAAATGTCAATTGTCATGTGTCAAGAACTGACAATTATTCTATAGTCTATACAGACAGCTGGTTATGGGTAGAGTCCCCCACAAAAGAAGTCCACGGTAAAATTGTAAATAATCGTCTCGAGTTGCCTCCCCACCACTTGCACTGTGATTTATATCTATAGATATACTACTCACAGATGGAACTATCGCGTGGCCGCACTGGAAACAGCAACATTCTGGTGTTGCCATTTACCTCGGTTTGATTTACCCCTTGGTTTTTTGTATCCCCTCTAGTTAGGCAATTAATGTGGTAAATATGAAATATTTTCACTAAATTTATTATATAGTATATGAAATATATTATGTAATCCTCGTCGTAACTTCAGAGACAAACATGAACTACTTATCAGATTGTTTTGCCGTCTGCAATGGAAGCAAAGTTAGAAATCACAGAAAAATTCACAAGATTGAGTTTGCAATACTAAAGGCTGTTCGATTGTTCTATCTATAGATAGTATATCTATGACTTGAACAATAAGGGTGCTAAATAATTGATATCAAGCCTTTATATTAAAACATAATTTTTTTAATAATCTTGCGCAAAGTAAATAAATATTACTGGCTAACTTTAGGCGCCGCCATCGTCGCATCTACGAGTCTTTACTTATAGAGCGCAATCCTCGCTATGCTCTGTGACGACAGACGACAATAACAGGCTTAGAGGCAGGATGTTGACTGCAACTTGCATTTTGATGCAAAATACATTTATGGCCACTGATACAATTTATATTATACGCCATGGAGCACCACAGATAAATCAACTGATTACAGTTGTTTTGCTTTGCAGAACATTTCATAACAATGCCGTTAATTGGCTATTTTTAATCTGTATTGATTATTTTAGGATACATACATATTAAAAAAGTAGAGATTTAAGCAACAAAATAAAAATATATATGAAACCACAGCGTATTCATTCATTTAATTCATTCATAAGAAGTATTTGTAATAAATAAAATATTCTATCCCGAACATCACCGAGTGATTTATGAGAAAGGCTATCAGAGATCATTTGTGGAATACTTTTCTCCTCAATAATTTCGAAGATTGTTTTGTCTTTCCTTTCTTGTGGGGAAAGATGCTGTTTAAGTACTTCGAGTATTATTTTGTCTTCATTCCGCTTCCACTCGCTAGGCTCTTCCTTACACATATCATCATCAGGTACAAAGTACAGCCTACTTTCTCCATATTGTTCTTCTTCATCTTCAACTTCTGATTTTATTGTATTTAACTCGGTCTGCTCCTGGTGAATAATAATTTTAAGCATTATTTAAATACTAGCTTTCCACCCGCGGCTGCGCCTGTGTGGAATTCGGTTATATCGCGCGACATGGTAATAAACGCATATAGGTTTTCCCAAGGTCTGGACTATTTGTCAAAATTGGTTAAGTGGTTTAGGTTTCAAAGATTCTTATATGATTTTATATTTGACAATAATGAACTTCCATACAACATTTCATCCCCTATTTCAACCCCTTCTTCACTTTTTTTTCACAATAAAAAGTATCCTGTGCCATTTCCCAAGTTCAGTTCTATCATAATACCAAGGTTTAGGCGTGAAAGCGTAACAGATAACAGACAGAGTTACTTTCGCATTTATAATATTATAGTTGAGATTAAAATATGTTCACAAACTGAGATTTGATCTGTTTTTCTATATGAAGTTTTAATAATCTAACTTATAAATGCTCTTGCTAACGAAAAATCAATCATTAAACAGAATTTGCAGTTATTATCTGTACTGTGAAACAAAGATGTAATCACCTATTACGTCGATATGAAATGTCAAATGAACATCTTATTTCGTAGCAGTAATGTTAAAAGTTGAAGCAGTAATTTTAAAACTGTCGAGTTCGATTGTTGCTTATTGCACTAGAATTTTTCCAAATGAACTTTTTTCTTATTTTCCATGATTGTTTATTTTTTATAATAAAAATGCTTAAGAGAAAAAAAAATGTCTAAAAGAAGGTGATGTAAAAAAATTTATAAACTTACTTTTTTAATAGAGGCAATAAATTGCGTGAAGCCTTTAGATTCAGAGCTGTGTTTTGTTTTTTCCTTTGATTTATGGTTACTCTCATCATCGCTAAAATGTTAATATAACATTCAATTTATTTAGAAGAAAAAACTTATTATATATTATGTATTCATAATCAAATAATCTTAGTGTTGAAAGCTGCTAGAGCGGGAGATGATTACACATAAAATTTGTTTTTTGCACTACCACCCTCTGTTTTGATTGTCTATAGGAAAATACTAATCTTGGTAATGAATGAATGAATAATGCTTTAATAATAAAGTACATTTAAAACTTAATAATGTAATAGTCATTAATACACAGGTGGCGTTATTAAACATGTGTGAACTGAAGAACCCCCAGACTGGTAGATATCACCCAATTTTTTTGTGTAGTTATCTCTCTGTCTATGCGGTTTAAATTAAAAATTATAATCACAAGTTAAAAAAAAAAACATTAAAAAGGAAACCTAAACGAAACAAACAAAAATGTAACTACATATTACAGGTAATAAAAATATGGAAATATTGACGCTGGTTATTTTCAAATTTCCCATTATACTTTCATATTCAAATCATACTTTACCTAATTATCATACATTCAGAACTCGTGTTGGATTCTTCGCATATACTCAATACGCCATCTTGTTCCATTTCATCGTCATCCATATTTGCATCACATTTACCAATATCATCTCCATTTAATTGAACATTTTCACATGCGCTAGTCTCCATTTTATCCGACTCCTCAGAACTTTTTTCTACATCACTTCGTGTACCACACTCATTAACATTTCTGATAGATTTTTGCGTTTCTGCATCTTCCATACTTATGTCGCCATTTATACCAGCTGTTTTACTCCTAGAACTATCTTCACCAATTTCTCCTTCTGGGTTATTGTTTTCATTTACATCTGCTTGTGGTTGTGCGTTCGGATCTTCGATAATCTGTGTTATGTCATTTTCAATGCTATTTGTCGCTTCTTTCTGTGAGCTATCAACATTTTCATTTGAATCGATGATTTCTATTTCTATTGGCCGTTGTTGATTATCTAAATTTGTAACTTTATTAGTTATTACGGGAGTCGGTGCTGGTATTGTTTCGTTCTCATTGACGCTATCATGCTCCATTTCAATTATGCTAAAAAAAATTAAAATTATATACATAAATTAAAATAGTTTTGTGTTAAATACACTTTTATTAAATCAAAAAATAATAATAATAATAATAAATACTGGTATGTATACAAAAAGAGGATTACTTTTACTATAATATCTTACCTCACGTACATAGAAACCAACAAAGCTCTTTTTTGAAGATAAAGCAACACAACTTTCTTAACATAAAAAAAATGATATACTCACGCTTTCCGTCGATGGGGAAATAAGGAAAAGCAATATCTCGCCAGTTCGGGATAGTCTCGCATTCTAGCGAGCAGTTCGGTGCACGTGACACAAGACACCGTTGCGTTGTTGTTCGTGAGTTTCAACAAATACTCGAATATTTTGAGCTTTTTGTTCTTATCGGACACTATTTCCTGCAAAATTGTGTGTTTAATTTAAGAGAATTAATATATGTATGTACATATTATTATTGGTGGTAAGTGTAAATATATTTTAAGCTTATCCAAATAAATCTTTTGACAACCAAAAAAAAAAAAACACAATTATTATCTTTATACAATTTTGTCCTGATTAAAAAAAAAAAAAATTACTTCAGTCTTCTTTATCAAATCCTCCATACAGTTGTGCACGAAATAATCTTTCAATTTGTCGATCTTATCCGCTTGCTCCGCTGTGAGGAATCCCAGAAACTCCTTGTACATATCCGCTAAGTCAACATCACACGCCTTATAGATGTCGTCCATTAATGTCATAGGATCATCGGTTTTTGCATTGAACTGATTCAATATTCTGAACAAACTACGCTTTATTTGTTGGTTGCGAACTTTATTCTGACGCATGCAGAGTCGCGCTTTGAACATCGTTACGAAAGCTGAAATCAATATATTATATTATTATTGCGATAGTAGTGCAACTAATGATATTAATATCCGTTAGGAGTCATCCATAGATTACGTGATACCCTAGTATCACGAAAATATTTCATATATGACCTTATGACATTGGTCTTGATTGTGGCCTTTACCACGGTCATATACTAAGATGCGAAATTTATTATGTATGAAATTAATTTCTATGTTATTGATCTAAATTGATATAAATTAGGAGAGGGTTGACAACTTGTGACAACGAGGACGGTGAGATCAAAGGAACCTAAAATTCCGTGATCTGTGTTTATGGATTGCCTTAAATGGTAAAATTATCTGAAAATAATGGTATGTTTCAACAACAATACATCTTTAAATAGAAACATTAGGAAATAATTGCACTTTTTATAATCTCTATTTTACTATGTAAAAAATACTTAATTTAATACCTTCGCCCGTAAAATCTAGTTTAATATTAAGTACAAAAGATTTCATAATATTAAAATCCTAAACTCACCCAAGTCTTTCGCGTCACTCCCCCTGGATTCTGCCAGTTTGCTTAAATCCGAATTATTCTCAACGATATGAACATTTTTGTTACTTTTCCTTTTCAAATTCCCGATCCTCTCCCTCAAATCTTCGAACAGTTGTAAAGACATCCCTTTATAAGATCTCAGCAACAATTTCAGTTTATTCGATATATTTGGATGTTTAACGCTTTTACACGGACAGGTGAGTTTTACGTCGAACTTTTTCATGTACTCGGTGATGCGTTTCTGTCTGTACTTGCATATTTTTCTCAATACAGCGCAACAACTGCAGTGGTCCGGTTTCGGTTTTATATGAACGCTTTCCGTATTCGTTTTAGCATTTTGTGAATTGAGATTCGTCACATCACTATTGGAATTCATTTGTAACGGCACCAGCAATGTTCCTGCATCAACATTAATAACTTGGTACACTTTAGGGGTTGTTTCGATTTCTTTTTCTATATGAACATCGACTTTGTCCGGTAGGTTCGGTTTTATTGGCACAATATTTATCGGTTTATTGGAATAAGTTTTAACAAATTCTATAGGCAGAGGCCGTTTTGGTGCATCTTCCACAGTAGTACTAGAGTTTATTTCAATGCCGTCTGGAATTTTGTGATTTGTTCGTCGCTTTTTGTGTAGAAACGACTGAAAAAATAAAATAATATGTATATAGAATAGCTTAACATTAATTTACTCTTCATCCAATGAATAAAATTATTCATTATTATTATTCATAACGAGAATACTTCAATAGAATGAAACATATATTACGACAACAACAAAAAATACTTTTTCTGCATTTTGAAAAAATAGAAAAAAAGTGTTTTTTTTTTGCAAAAATGTGAAATTCATCAATATCTATACATAGTACATACAACAAACTCACCCGGAACCGCTTGCTGCTCTTGGCCAGGTACCGGACCCACACCATCGGCATCTCGTTCTCGGGCTGCTCGTACAGCGTCAGCTCCGGGTTGAACGGCATCAGCACATGCTTCGTGGGCTCCACGTGCCGGTTCGCGAAGAATTTCTGAAAATACACAGAAATAACATGAATTAATGTGAAATGTGTTGAATATCGCACCTCAGTTGGTACATTTTAGTGCATTAAAAAAATAGTTATTTTAGGTTTAACAAGCTTTTGCGCGCGGCTTTGCACGCCATAATTCAGAGTAGTTTAATAGAAGTTATTATACATATAAACTTTCCTCTTGAGTTACTCTATCTATTAAAAATAATTAATTAATTATTAATTTAAGTATAATGTAAAGTAAAGTATAATGTAGCGTAATTTTAAAGATATAAGCATACATTGGGACATAGGGACAGAGAAAACGACTTTGTTTTATACTATGTAGTGAATTACATCAGTTAACAAACAAACTACGATAATTGTTATATTTATATGATTCAGATTTGTTGTAATAAAATAAATATCATTTTCACAGCGTGTCATGCTTTGTTTCATCCTGCATGGCCTGTATAAGTCTGGCCAGCGTTTTCATAGGGACCCAGGGAGCGCATACTTACAAACTAACTCCATATACTATACTAGCGGTCCGCCCTGGCTTCGCCCGTGGTACATATAAATGGTTTCATAAATATAATAAATGGTTTATATAACACTGAAAGAATTTTTCAAATCGTACCAGTAATTCCTGAGATTAGAGCGTTCAAACAAATAAACAAACTCTTCAGCTATATAATATTAAGTAAAGATTTAATAAAAAATAAAAAATAAAATTTATTTCACACACCTCTCCGTCTCCACATCTGTATCATATACTCTATACACCATACACACCTATCTGTTATACCTCTATAGTGGCTCCTCACCTTAATAGGATGGTCCTTGTCGGCCATCTTCCGCATCGCCTGTATATGTCCGGCGAGGGTCTTCATGGTGACCCAGGGGAACATGTACTTGCAGACCAGCTGGATGGTGGCGGTGAGCCCCCAGCGGTGGCGCGGGTTGCCGCGCGGCGGCTTGTATATGTCGGGGTTGTCCTCTACATACGTCCAGAATTGGTCCAGACCGAGCACTATTAGCCTGGAAAATTTGAACCGGTTGAATGCTCTGGAATTTCTTCTAATTTTTGTAAAACATAATTCTTTTTTAACAAACTAAATCGCCTTCAAATCGTCAGATATAGACCAAAAAATTAATTGGACCACATGGTCAATCAAAAACCACTTTTCAAATAAATATAAAATTGTCAAAATCTGTCAAAAAAAAAAAACTGCAAAAACCACTTCACTTCTACAAAATAACACAATATTCTGCTTGTACCGTTTATTTCAGCTAATGTAAAAAAAACCCATTCTCAAGAAAATCGGAAGTGTGGTCACTCTGCGGTCAATCTCAAGACCCTAAAATCTTAACCCCGCGCTTACTGTTCCTCCGACGGCAGGTAATTGTTGCGCCTGCGCAGCACGTCCGGGCGGAAGGGCGCGGCGGGCAGCAGGTACGGGTACAGGAACACGGGGCTGTTCGCCACCACGCTCTTCAGCATGTCCGGGAACTCGCCGATGTACGTGCTGTGCGCGAGGCTGCGCCGCCGGCTGTGCACGTACACGTATGAATTTACTAGCTGTATGTGAGAGTCGAGTACGCATCGGCACGAATTGGGCCAGCTCGCATCGGGGAAGTACCGCACCGCCAAAAGAGACCGGCGTGAAATAGTGGCATGCCACTGTGTTTCGTACGTTTTTTCTTCACCCCACTCAGTTTTTCCAGACATCAAACATCAATCCTTATCCCTTACCCCTTAAAAGAGCGACTTACCTCTGCGAATGTTCATGGGCGGTGGTGATCGCTTACCATCAGGCGAACCATCAGCTCAGATGCCCGCTATAAGTCAAAAAAGAAGCTTTTGCCCGCGGTTTCACACGCAGTAAATTCAGCGTAGTTTAATAAATGTTATTGTAATATAAACCTTCCCCTTGAGTCACTCTATCTGTTGAAAAAGCCCTATCATAATGCGTTATGCAGTTTTAAAGATCAAACATACATACAGACAGACGCGGGATGCGTCTTTGCTTTATACTATGTAATGATAAAAATCATCGATTATTCTGGAGTTTTTACACCTATTACTATACATTTTTTTTTTCTAATTACATTTAATAATTGAACATCATCAAAATTACTCACCATCTATCCTCCTCGGACTTCAAAAACCTGCAATAATAAAATTATATATATGTAAAATTTATGTATATAAAATAATCATATTATATTATATATATATATAATAATAGTTATACATACAAAAACCTCACCATCTCAGTTATAAACCAACTAACGTAGTTGGTTACTGAGAATGAATGTGGCGTATACAAAAAAAGACACGCAAACCCAACAAACTATACTAATATTATAAAGCTGAAGAGTTCGTTTGTTTGTTTGAACGCACTAATCTCAGGAAATACTGGTCCGATTTGAAAAATTATTTTAGTGATAAGGCTTTATATGTACCACGGGCGAAGCCGAGGCGAACCGCTAGTTTAATATTCTTGGTATTGGAAGGTTCTTTCACTAAATAGCGAAGACATACAATTATTGTGTTATGCAGAAAATTCCATTAAAAAACACCTCATGAAAAAAGTCTATGAACGAATGAATGAATGAACGAATGAAAATTCGTTATTGCGTTACTAAATACATAAAATAAAGGCAAACATTTGACTTAAAGCAATCAAAACGGCTGCCTATCGCTAGATAGCGATCTCTACCAGACAATCCTGTACAATGATTTGGAAATATATATTATATAATTAATGCTGAAATAAAGAAAATCCCACTCACTCGACCATTTTAGCATTTTCGGGCGTGTCCTGCGCGACCGAGGTCTCCCAGCTGCTCATCAACTCAAGCGCTGGCTTCAAATTGCATACATTCGCTACGGAATTAGCGTTCGCGTCCACCATGTTGTTTAGTGATTCCTGTGAAACATTCATTGTAATTAATTTGAAAAAAAAAATGTAAATGAAACAAACACTAAGAAATGATTAGAAAATGTCGATCTTCCTCTTGAATCATTCCATCCATTTAATAGCCGTTAAAATCTGTTGCGTAATTTTAAAGATCTATGCATACAGACACACAGCCGGAGGAAAATGACTTTGCTTTATACAATAAAATGATTAGAACTCACCAAATACTCCTTGTATTTGGGCGCATATGACCAATGCGTGGGGTTCACAAACAGCTGCAGGAAGTTCGAAGCGCACACCTGTATGTGCATCCTCAACTGTTGCTGGAGTATTAATATCTGTTGTGGTGTTACCTATAAAGATACAGTACTTAATGTTAGGTATAGGTACGATTAATAAATGCAGGCTCTCAGTATTCCTGTTGCTGGGTTTCATAAAATATATTAAAAAAAAAAAACTAAAAATCATGTTTTTCATAGAAAACCGAACTAAATCCATTTCATCAAATTATCGTATTGTCATCGGTCCTCGAGAAATCTATAAAGTTTCAATGAAATCTGGACATTTAAAGTGTGTCGAAATCGTGGCCAAAGGAGTCGGTAACAGACATACAAGTGAAGCTAATAAACAAATGTGAAATAAAAAGCTTATATAATTTAATTTTTAGTTTTATAGCATTGAAATGCTTTTTTTATAAATGAGAAATTTTGAAAGAATAGAAAAAATTTGATCACGAGGCAGGATTCGAACCTGCGTATCTTGCCTAACCGTAGCAACGGTTAGGCAAGATACGCAGGTTCGAATCCTGCCTCGTGATCAAATTTTTTCTATTCTTTCAAAATTTCTCAAGCTTATATAAGTTTCACTGTCTGTAACGCATGCGCGAAAAATACCTACATAAAAGACTCTGAAGCAGTTGCTCTTTAGCTTATTGGTACGGAACCCGCACGGTCTCATTGTTTTCCTTACCTTAGTATACAACTACTACCAAACGAGAGTTTGGCGACTCGCACTTGACTAATTGTATTCCCTTTAACAAGTACAAGCAAGGATAACACTCACAACATCATCACTGTCGATCTCCACGTGCAAAGTGTCAGGCGGCGCGCTGAGCACGGCCCGCAGCACGGGCGGCGGCGCCCGAGGCGCGACATCCTCTCGCTTCTCCTCTGTCAGCGCTGGGGGCGTCACTTCTGTCCTGCAACATGTCGAGCCATTAATGTTGTAATTGTGTATGGGAAAAGTATATTTACTTCATACGTTTCATTTTTTTTATGTACAATTTTGGAGTATAGTTTATTATTAACCATATTATACAAGTTTAGGAAATGTTTCCTATCGTACATTTTCCAAATAAGCTGGATTTTTAACAATAGTAAAATATTTTTGACATTTATGATGTATAAATTATTCAATTTATACATTATAGAATAATAACCAGTTACTGGTATTTGTTAAGACTGACTTAAAATTTAATCTATGTCAGTATAAAAATTTCGACCTCGAGATATTTATTTATTGAACATAAATCTAGTAGCTCATTTATTTGTAATAGAATGATACAATATATACAATAATTAGTTTTCACATGTATACATACACAATATATCTACATAATTATACAATTACAACATAAGTAAAAACACTGATTCAAAAACACATTTACTCTTTGCAGATTTAGTAATAACAAAAAATATGTTATACTTTATTTAGGTCCTACCATATAGAAAAGATCAATGCTCACATTTTTTTTTAACATTAAGAAAAATAATAATACATGAACTTACACAGTCTGTGCTGCCGGTTGATCTTCATTGTGATCGAGAGGTTCTATTTTACCCATGGATATCCTAACAGTGTCATGTCTCTCGAATGTTAGCAGAGATGCCGACGAAGATGGCGCTTCGTCCTCTGATTTCGGCTCTTGCTTGCCGTCCCAGCGGGGTGGGTTCATCTACACAAAGAGAACATGTCTGTTTCAAACAATGGAAAATAAGCAAAAAAGCGAACGAATTCGAGAAGGTTTTTCAAAAAATTGCTATGAACTTTTATTGCTGCCATAGATAAAGTATGCAAACTCAATGTATGCAAAGATGAAATAATGTGTCATTCAATTAGTTAAAGCTTATAAATAAATAGAATGATGTCTTTGCCTAATTATCTATAATATGACTAGCTGCACGCCCCGGCTCCGCCCGGGTAGCCTTTTATCGTTATTGAAATAATATAAATTATCCTATCTTTTAAGTTGTATCATACTGCACATGGTGTGCAAATTTTATTAAAATCGGGTAATTTCGTAGTCCATCGCGGATAAACAATGTGACACGTAATTTATATATATGTATTAAGATAATATGCAATAAATGGTGTTAATAGTTCTTAAATGTACCTCTTTTCCAGTTTCCACAGCAGCCTCATTTAACAGGGGTGTCAGTTCAGGTTCGGGCATCACATTAAATAGTTCCGTCACTAAATCATTCAGCTCCTTTTTAGATATCTTTATGAGGCTATTCTCAAGGGCTTCTTCATCTTCCTCAACTGCAAATTTTTAATTAAATAACGAACAGAAAGTTCATATTTCCTTTTCCAACACCACCAGTGTTTTTCATATAATATATTTTATAAATCAAAAATTATTGTTTTATGACTATTTCTTGTCGAAATATCAGTATTTATTCAATAATAATAATAATATCTTTTTTAAAATCCTAGATGTGTAATCATCAATTCACAGTCAATCTCTTGACATATTTCAAACCTACCTGCATCAGGATCAGCAGCTACATTATACTCGGGGTCAGCCTCATCATCATCTTCGTGCCTGGTATTGGGAGCGGGATCGAGGCAACCTATCAAGAAGTCAGTCCACAGATAATCCACTTCTGGAACAGGTATATAGTCGGGTGGGACGAAAGAACTTTCTATGTGCTCTATTGGAGTTTCCGAAAGGCTCAGTTTGGATCTAGTCCTGAGCGCTATTGTCGCTTCCTCCTCTAGATCTAGCTGCTTTCGCACTTGCGATACTGTTTCCTGTTGAATATTTATGATATTGTATTAGAGCATTGACTATTTCAAGAAAGTAAAATTAACATTAATCCTTACTAATATTACAAAAACGAAAGTAAGTCTCTGTTTTTCTGTCTTTTCTTCAGACCTACACCACTGACGGATGAAATTTGGGACAGAGTTAGTTAAGGCCTAGTAAGGGCATATAATAATTTTTGTATGACGGAAATACTATGGAAACGGGAACCATGCAGATAAAAATCTGAGTCTGTGTATCTTTTCCTTGCATAACTTGGACTACGCGGGTGAAGACGAGTGCGAAAAACGAATTGTAACTATTTTTGAATCATACAAAGCTATGCGCTGAATAATGATAGCTATTTTCTTTGTATACCAACCCTGACTTGACAAAAAAGAAGAAAACATTAATATTTTTGACAATCACAAAATAAGAGATATATTTCTTTATTCTATTACTTGTGGTACTTTAAACGGCCCATCTGTGACAACTTTCGGACTAGACTTGCTTGCACTTTTCGGTGTCGCTGGCGTCGCTGGCTGGGAATCTATGTCACTACAAGTAGCATGGTCGTCGTCACTCTGAAAATTTAAATATACAAACATATCGTAAGTAAAACAGTTTTAGTAAATTTTAATAAAATTTGTTATATATATATATATATCTTGGAAAACTGTTAAACTTATTCTTGTATTTCTACTTTAACAATACAGTTGTATTTAATGTATAATATACAAGCGGTCAGTTCGACTATTTTTTAAACATTTAATGCCTATTTTTCTTTTAATTAAAATAGCATTAATTACAGATAATGAAGCATTGAAATAGATAAAGAATTATTACCATTGGCCAGTACCATTAAGCCAACTTGTAACAAAAATGCTATGTACAAATCTTTCCAATTTATAATATTAGTAAAGATTTTTAATCATAATGAAACTGGGCACATGGGTGCAGTGTGTGTTAGATCTAGACCAAATTTAAATGGAATACCTTGATAGGCTTTTAAATAAAAAACAGCATCATCAAAATCAATTTGGGTGAACCAATATGAGCAAAAAATAATATGTTAGCAAACATGAAAAAATGCTATTGAATACAGAAGTAGCTTTATTTAATTTCTTTCTTTTTTATAAAGTTGGTTGAGAAGCCATGTCTGATTTAGCAGTTACAGAGATAAGGGCCACAGCTACCTGATTTGTTCTGATCTCTAGCTTATCTATAAGTTGAAGTTTCAAAATATAATGTTTGTAATATAACACAGCTAAGTATCAAATAGGCTATCAAGGAAATTATCAGCAAGAGATGAACCTTTGGTATCATAAAATTGTATAAAATTAGTATTTAATTTTAAATTGCACTTATATATTGAATTATTTTTTATGTTATTTACAGGAACATCTTCATTGGCAGGCCTATACTCATCATCATCTTCATCTTCAGGCAGTTCTTGTGCAATCAAAGCCTTGACTTCAGGCCTGGTCTTCACTGGGATGTGTTTAATTGGCGTCAATTCCAGATTCCATGGAGCTGATTGTGGTGATGCTTTCATTAACTCCCTGCAAATTATTTCAGCATAACATAAAGGAATGTATTTGATATTAAAGACAATAACAAATGATTGTTACAATCTTTGAAGTTACAAGTTACTAAAAACAAAATTTTTGAAGGAAGCTTTGATTAGTTGATGCTTCATATAAAACTGGGGGGAGTATGAGTTTTAAAAGATTCTCCACCTCATTGCACTAAATAAGGCATTTGATTCAAGAAATAGCAAATAAAAACTTGTTTTTTATCATTCAAGCTATGTGACGACTTACTTGGCTTTGGCTCGTGTGAGCTTCGGCTGTACATTTTCCTGAGTGCATGCCAACTCCTCCTCTTCACGTAATTTAACAAGTGCCAGCACATGATCATTGGTTACAACTTTCTATAAAAACAAAAATAAAAATATGAGGCTAAATATTAATTCCTAAAATTTTTGTTCCACTGTATTTGTTAAAAGTAAAGAAATCTATGTCAAAAAAATTTAGTTAGGTGCAAAAAGACGACAGAAAATATCAATATAAAATTCTTCTACTTTGCTCATTTTATCGCTCAACAAAGCATGCCAAAGACACACTTTTATATACAATAAAAAAAAAACTCCTAACAATAAATCAGTTTTAAAGAATAATTAATTTTTTAAATATTTAAACATGTACTATGTAATATAATCAGTAATGGAGATATTTATGATACCTTCAGTATTTTTTTAACAACAACATCATCTAAATTGTTTTTTAAAGCTGTTGCTTGAAGATTATTTTCAAATTCAAATGTGTTTTCAGGTAACATATCATCTTCATCAGTACTCGTACTGCTTTCTCTGTAATAAAATCAATTGGTGAATAAATTTTTATATTTATCTAACATTATATAGAGTAATGAGTAAAGATAATAATCATCTTAGTAACAGCATTTATAACACAAGAACATCTGAATGGATTTCTATGATTCTCATTGTTTGGATTTTTCCTTGATTCATTATCATTGGCCTATATATTATGTACACTCCATTGCCTTCCTATGAGGGTTCAGAACATAATCCACCATACTGGCCAAGTGCAGGTTGGCAGATTGAAAATTTTGAATCTATACATGCCGGCCTCACAGTTTTCCTTTACCATTTCACACAGCAGATTTCTTACACACTCATCTGATCTTGAGCCCTCAACTATTGGCTTTTAAAGCCGAGGTCCTAAGCATTGAGGCACCTACTACCATTAGGATTTCTCCATATCTGTCTTCATTTGGATTAGGATAATAATATTAAAGATTTTTTATGTTCTAACAAAAAGGCTGTTTTTATTCATTTTCGTTATGCTTGCTTTGTCTCCGCTGAGCCAGGACAAGCTGCTAGTAAAATATAAGTGCGTAGTAATATAATTAACATACCGTTTCCTTTTTTTTCCACGTATTTTATTTTTTTTCACTGAATCCGAATGATTTTCTTTACTTGGAATTGTTTTACTTGGAGAACTTTCATCAGGTTGATCCATTTTCCTCAATTAGAAAAAAAACCTAATGTACACATATCGTAGTTTAATATTCCATTATGAAAAATATTTATTTAAATATATTTAACTAGTGATTCTATCCGTTAGCAATTTCAATTTCTACACAACACCACATCTATTTACTTGACAAATGATGCTAACCACAGATTAACTAAAGAACTATTTACGCTTACTCTGTAAATGACACTTGTCACAGATAAGTAATATCCCCAGGTAAGTAGGTCGCTATACTACACGGTGCACCAAAAATATTTACAATTAAATTACTTCTATTCGCACGGATATAATTTGTGACAGAATCATTTAGAACAAAAGATTAAGAGCTAGTTACTACGTAACCCGTTTAGACCCCAAATTGGAAATGCATTTAGGAAGGTGTAATCGCATTTAGTTTCTAAAAACTTGACTTACATCAATACTTATACTTGACTTTTATAAGGGATATTTTTTGTCAGCAAGGTTTGGGATAGTAAAAGAATTAAATTTTAAATCTTTATACGAAATGTAGTAAAGTGTGTATCACAGGTTACAACAATTCTTTCTTTGGCACCTGTATTTCCTTGAATGATAGTATGTTGCATAAACGGTGTCATAAGATTTATTTATTTACTTATCTTCTATTTTTATTCTTATTTATTTATCTAATTCAGTACTCAACTAAGTTTAAGACGGTATTATCAGAAACCTCTAATTTCTAAATTGCCTTTAATTAAATTTAGTAAAGTGCGAAAAGCATAGATTATACACTTATATACGTAAGGTGATAGGTAGCGGCTAGCGCTTCAGCGCCTACAATAATGTTGCCGTTTTATTTAATTCATGTACCCAGTGCTGGGGGAAAATAGATGTGCAAAGAAGAATGAAAAATGCCGCTTTATTGTTTGTGTTGAGTATCAATGAATGTTTTTTTCCTAATAAAATTATAACATTACTTTATTACATATAAAAGGTATAAATAGGAAGGGAATATAGGAGAAGGTACTCGCGGCAGAAAAGCGAGCCGAGCGAGAATAGTAGATATCGGAAGGAGATATCGTGACCCTTTCTGACGGGGTGACCATTAGATTTTTTATATGTTATATCAAACTCAAATGTTTATTTATTCATCAAGTTGCTAGACTTCCTCCAGAAGCGGCTTGGAAAGGGCAAAATACATAGATTAATATTTGTTACGAGGGCACTTTCAAATCATAAAAATTTCAGGGTCAAGTGAGTTCAGTCTTTCAAAAATATTTTTTTTTACATAGAAAGAATTTTACTATAGTTCTAGAAAAAATGCATTAATTTGTTTTTGTTTATTGTAAAATCAACTTTATTTAACTGTAAAATAAATATTAATAACATAACCACTAATTTTAGTATTCATAAGCAGTCAAACTAATACCTACAAAACTAAACACTTGTGGGTTTACGACTTTGTGTATTGTATGTGACCGGTGTCCGGGTAGACGGCGTATTAAGCAGTCAACAAATAACAATTGACATGAATGCGGCATAAAATTAAAAGGCGTACAAGACGCAGCGGAATACGCAGATTTTTAAAAATGCAGTTTAAGCTTGAATTTTTTATATAATATAAAAATATGCGTAATAATACTCCCTAAATTCTGTGAATTGGGTACTCCAATCAAGGAATTGAACAACATAATAAACCACCAAGGTATGATGTATTGATATTTAAATGTCTTTTGAAGCAACATCAAAAAATTCTGACAACATAATTTTCATATCATCATATCCAGACAACTCTTGAGCTTCCTGCAATGGCAGCCACTTAAAATCTTGATGCTCGTCAGAGAGTTTGACAGGTGTCTCGGGATTTATCAACTTTGCTAACCAATATATTACATCTTTAGGTTTTCCATTTACTTCATATGACAGTGTCTTCTTTATATTTTTGTCAATCTGCATCAAAAAATAAAAATTATAATAATACATACCAGATTTTAGACTTTTTTAGAACTCAATAAAAAAATTGTAATAGCATCTATTAATTAAAAGTAGGTGCTTGATTGAGCCACAAAACCTTAGAATAACCTTCTGTACTACACAGGAGTGAAGTATACATTACATCCATTATATTTAAGTGACAACAATATTATTAAACTAAATTTTGTGCCACTACAACAAAAATAGTAAAGATTTTTAATTTGTACATTTCTAAATAGAGTACTTCAGAAATTATTTTATTACCTCTAAATCCTTTTGAGTAAAACCAGCCTCTTCCTGTGTTTCTCTTAAAGCAGTATCCCAATCTGATTCTCCTGGGTCCACATGACCTTAAAACAATAAGATATGCAAATTTTAGATTAATTAGTATTATTTGAATACATACATTAATCCCATTAATTTAAGATCTGTATGAAAATTTGATGAATTTGATAGATGAATAAGGTCAATGAGGTCTCATTCACGGCCTTATGATCAGTTCAATTATTGGAGATTTTTCTTACTGTTTTATTTTACCTTTTGGGGGTGTCCAATGATGCTCACCATATGACGTTTGTAAAAGGAGAAACTGTATCAATTGATTTGAATGCCTGAATATAACTAAACCAGCTGCCCGTGTTGGTGACATGTTAATCTTATTCTGGAAAAAAGTTATAGTATAATTAAATTAAACTATTACCTTGACTAGTGCTTACAGACCACAATAGTATTCGTGTTAATAAGATAGAAAGTAAAAGGAAACGGAAAAATGTAAAGAATTTAATCACTTCTTATTAGGTATTACGTGTGTAATCACTAATATTGGATATTATATTATTATTTTTATCAATAGAAACTTATATTACTAAGGTGAAGTGATTGTACAGTGTTTAACTTTACGTACTTACTTGTTAGTGCTATTAGAGAGAAGTTATTAACGAATGTGCATCCGTAATAGAAGAATTCCATATATATAAACGCGTTCATAGGTAATTAAATTAATTAATTAAAAAATGGGCAAGCATATCAATTTATAATTTAATACGCCGCCGCTGCAGTATAATTTTGTCTGTCAAATTGACTGTCAAGCTCAGCTGTTTTATAAATGACAGTGACAAAGAACTATGGCAGAATAATAGTTGATAATATTCTAGATAAATCACACACGTCGTGGACCTATCTACAGTGCTTAGATATAGAAACCTGTATCTATGATATAGTGTGTAAACAAAGACATAACTACCTAATTTATTAGTAGAAATAAAAAATTACATAAACATCTTGTAGGGTGATACCAAGATACTGTAGGGCTACGTTGCAGTTACTAGTGTTGGATGGTTTAACGATTTGTTGAAATAAAAGAATTAAAGAATTTACATTATTTATTTTATTGTTTAACCGTTATTGTTATAGTATGTTAAATAAACTTTAAATTGCAATTATGTGAAACTGTTTTACATGTTAGAATATGTTTAATAAATTGCGATCGATTTGGGTTAAGCGCCGTCCGTATCATAAAATATTGCTGACTGAAGTGTTCGATAACATATTTTGTTAGCCCTATCTTTCAAATACCAATTTTTTTTATTTTGTTTATAATCTTATAATTTATAAGTAACTTACTTTGCTTTTCAAAATTTTGTATGGAGTTCATAGGGATTAATCGGTTAATCTGCTGGCAACTCTGAATTATGACAATTTGCAGCATTGACAGACGGTTTACTAGTTTGAAAACGCTAACGAAAAAACAAATTCAAACTACAACGGCAAGTCAACAATGAACGAAATTATTGGATATCTGCTTGTTTGAAATTACGCGTTAAATTTCTTTCTTTCAATTTTTATTACAAAATCGGCGGTAATACAGTTATAAGTGACGGAACAGTCGGGGAAACATGTTAGAGAAGTGGAAGAAAATTTTAACGAACTGGGTAAGCATAGTTTATCTAATGATATTACAGAAAAGATTATTTCTATTTAATTTTTAAGATAAAACTTGACGCTTATACGTATCCACAATTTCTTACAATCTTAATTTACTCTATAACACATAAATTGTCAGTAATTTTTTTTATAACCGTTACAATAGGCCAGGTGCACATCTGTCGCCAGCTGTTTGTTTGCTTTTATTTGCTGAACAATTTTTTTTTAAATTAACGTTTTGGTTTTTTTATAATTGTTTAATCAATATTATAAGTTTGTTTACAATTTATATATTTTAATTGTATATAATATTACCTTTATTTTATATTTCTATCCTACTATATTGTCTATATTAAAAATAAAAAAATTTCAGATAAATTGTTATTTTAATGAGGGAGATAAAAAGGAATTGCCTGTTAGTTTAGAAACTTTGATTGACATAATATCTCATTTGAGAGACAATTTTAATCTCGACGAGTCCAAATCTTCTTTATTAGAGGCCCAAACAGTACATGAATTTATTATTGAGAAATATCCTGATTTCAAATTTGAAAATGGAACATCTAAGCCAGAGAGTGAGACAGAGTTGCACATAGCTGCATCTCTTTTACTTTATTTTGTGTGTGTGAACTCTAAGGATGTGGATATTAAAAATGCTATGTGCAAGAATCTTGGTGTGGATGACCAGGAGATCATTTTGAAATTCAGTAAATGCTTGATGACCTGTTCCAGTATAACATGTGAGGAAGTTTTGGCAGCAATTAAAGGTAATTTATATGCATGTAAAACTCATTGTTTTATATGCATTATCCAAAAACCTTTAATGTAGTAGTATGTGTATGTTATTATTCTCTATGAGAATTACCAAATATATTGTTAATTATTTTCTGTGTAAAAACAAATGTCTATGTTACAGATGCATGTGGGCAAGTTCTGGTCAGAACCAACCTGGAACCTTTAACAGTATCTGAAACTCCTCCAGCCTTGCGCTCACTTCATAATGAAGTGCGGCGTTTACAAGCTGCCCTGGAAGCAGAACGATTTGATCGGAATTATCTTCAAGATGAACTTAGCAGGACTAACTTGAAGCTTGAAAAGCTAGGTAAATTCTTTGACTACAATGATTTATTTGACTTATTGAAGTTTATTAGATTTAAACTCAAAAGTATTTATTTGTATAATAATTTCTGTTGTTTGTTGAAGAATGTTATAGTAAATATATATGTGTGTTACAGTCAAAGAGAAAGAACAATATAAACTGGAAGTATTAAATCTAAAAGCTAAAATATCGTTATGTTGTGGTGAGGACAAAGAGGCAAAAGCTTCCGAACCTGTGCCAAATAATTCAAATAAACTGTTGAAACAGTTGGAGCAAGCTGAGGAAAGGCTTGTTAATGTGCAAGAACAGCTGGATGATGCACAGCATGAGAGAGATGCCTTTAAAAGCAAGGTATTCTTCAGAAATAAGAACATACATAGAGCTAAGTTTCACTTATTAATATTTATTAATTAACACTTGCATTGCAGCTAGAAGAATCTAAACGTGAGTATGAAAATTTACTCGCTCTAAGTCAACAAGAAACCAGAAGAGCAAATCAACTTGCAGAGGAGCTAGAAACAGAACGTCATCAGACTCAGTCACTCCGCGAATTAGTTTCAGAGTTGAGGCAACACAATCGTCTCAATGGACTTGATTCAAGTCAATTTGAATGTGATGATCTTGATGCTAGTATACATTCACCTCAGCATAATTTGTGTAAGGGGATTTCATTTAATAGATTTTTCTTTATTAAGTACATAATATTATGTGGCACTAAGGAATGGAACATTAAACAAGTAAAGAACAACAAGTTTCTCATCACTTCTAATAATATCATTACTTTTAGCTATTTGCAGTGAAGCATGTGCCAATGTTATTGAAGTGCAGCTTAGTGAAGAACGAGCAAAGATAGTGGTTTTGAAAGCACATATTCAAGAATTGCAGGTATATGCTTATGTTGGACTATTATTAAATTTGTTAATTATTGAAAATTTTAGAAAACAGATCACAGGACTTTTCATTAATTGTTTTGAAAAGAATTCATAAATAATTGCACCAGTAACTCTAGGTAATATTTACAATTTTCAGGATCAGTTAAACAACTTAAACAAAAGATATGAAGATGAAAAGCAAGCATTTACTAATACTGCAGCGGTAAAAGAAAAGGAAATAATAAGTTTAAAGCACAGAATCAATGAAGAAACAGAAGATAAAAATAACATCAAAATACAACTACATGATGAATTGGACAGGTTTAAAAGTGAAATCAATGAACTGGAAAGGAAATTGAAAGATTCAAATGAGAATTCTCAAAAGGTCATTGAATGTAAGATGCAAGAAATTCAAATCCTTCAAGAAGAAAAAATGTCTCTTCTTCAAAGTCTAACTAACGAAACAACTAAATTAGAAAATGTTATCAAGAATCTCCAAATTGATATTGAGAATGAGAAAGCTTCGAAAAATAAGATGAGAGAAGATTATGACAACCATATAATGAAACTAAATGAAAAAGTATTAAATAGGAGTAATGAACTATGTGAACTGCAGAACAAAATAGAATGCAATGGAGAAAGGATAGATCAGCTTCAGATTCAGTTAAAAAAAGAGAAGGACTTAAGAGATGACATGTCTAATAAACATAATAATGATATTGTGAACTTGAATGTGATGATGAAGCGAAAGTCTGAGGAACTTTTAGATGTTCAAATGGAATTAAAACAGCAAATAGACATGAATACAGCTCTAAAAAAGGAATTGGATCATATGAAAAATTGTTTCACTAAATCGAAAGAAGAAATAAAAGTTTTAGAAGAAAACAAGGAAAAGCTTTTCAATGATATAAAAAGTCGCGATAAAAAGATTGAAATATTACAAAAGGACCTGGAAAATTTTAAGAACGAATCCCAAGCCACTACATTTACATTAAAAAGTCAACTACAAGACGAAATACAATATAAGCTAGGATTACAAAAGAACATATCCACAATCGAAAAAACTATTTTAGATAAAGATAAAACAATTGTAGAATGTGAAAAGAAACTAGCTACTATGCAAGAACTAGCTGAAAATGATATTAAACATTTACATGATGATATTTCGGAAAAGATGAAAATAATTGAATTAAGTGAAAGTAAATTTGAAATGATAACAAAAGAGAAAGATGCCTTGCAAGAAGATCTAAAAGTTATATGTGCTGAGAAAAACAATTTGATAGAGAACTTGAAGCAGAAATCAAATAACATCAATTTACTTGAAGTAGAAATCAAAAAATTATCTAGGATTGTTGAGGAAAGTAATGAGGGTGAGTATAAATATAAATATTGTAATACTGTTACTTTATTACAATATTATTGAAAAATTATTTACATTTTCAGCTACACAAATTCTAAAAGATGATCTTCAAAATAAGACCATAATGTATGATGAGTTACAAAAAGATTTTAATTCTGAAACAACTAAATTAGCAGCAAAATTAAACGAGATGGAAAAATCACTAAAGGACCTTAAATCTAAATTCCACACTTGTGCTGAAAATGATGCATTAACAATTCAAACATTAAAAATGGAAAAAGAAAATATAAGTAAAACTCTACAAGCAGCACAAGAACAAATTATCGTAATTGAAAATGAAAAAGCATTACTAATTAATCGACTAGATGAAGAAACCTCTCAAAAAACTGTATTTGAGAAAGAATATCTTAATAAATGCGCAGTATTAAATGATATATCCACCCAACTTAATAGCGAAATTGTTAAAAATAGAGCAGAAATATCTAGCCTTACAGAAAAAGTTAATGAATTGGAAAAGCAAAAGACACAAATGAATGCTGGTAAGTTTCTTAAAAGACAAATTAATGTTCATCCAAGGAATAACAATCCCAGGATAATAAATATATGATTATTAGGATAAAAGATTTATTCCATTATTTTTTTATTTATTTATTTTAAATGTAGAGAACTAAATTAGAAGTAATAACATACTTAACACTTTTCAGACATTAACACATTAGAATTGAATTTATCACAGACAATACATAAACATAAAGATATTATACTGAAAAAAGATAGTGACATTCGAGATTTGACATCAAAACTTTCTGATCTGGAATCACTGAAGACAGAGTTAGAAAATAAAATAAAGACTGAAGAGGAAATTCAAATGCAGGCAATAGAGGTTCTACAGCGTGAAAATATTCAGTTACAATATACTTTAGAGGAAGACAACATAAGCCATGAAGAGAGCATGAAAGAAAAGAATAATCTTCTAGAGAAATTAGAAGGAGACCTTTGTAACCTCAAACAACAGATGGATAGAATTAAAAATAATTATGATGAAGATAAAGTTAAATGGAACAATTTTGAACAAGCTAAGAATGAGGAAATAACCAGTCAAGTGAAATGTATAAATGACTTAAACACTAAAATGAATACACTAAATGAAGACATTTGTGAGAAACAGAAAATAATTGCAAATTTGATTCTTCAGAATAATACATATATAGACAGTATAGCTGTGCTCAACAAAGAAATAGGTGAATTGAGAAAAGATTGTGCTACAAACGCTCAAGGGCATGCTACTGAAAAAGCAGTTCGGGATTCGCTTGAATCAGAAAAGAAAAATTTAGTTGAAGAAAATCGTATTTTACTTCAAAAGGCATTAGACGATCAAACTGCGTATGAGGTTTTAGAGTCTGAAAGAAATTCTTTGTTAAATGAGAAAGAGATTCTCGTTCAAGAACTTTTGGAAGAGAGAGAAATGCGGAAGTTAGTGGATAAAGAAAAGGAACAAGTTGTGATGGAAAATAAAAACATTGTAGAACATTTGAATGAAACTAAAAATTCTTTAATGCAAGAAAGAGAATGTTTAAATCAACAACTTGTTGATGAAGGCTTAGCTAAGAAGGTGCTAGAACAAGAAAAATGCGACATTGCTACTGTTAAAGCAGAATTGGATGAGAAGTTGGCAACAGAGATATTGAATAGAATGCAACTTGAAAAACAAATTAACAAGCTTACTTCAGATAATAATAATCTGCTAGAAGAGATATCCCAACTCAAAACAATGGTCAATGCATTAGAAAATGAAAAAGCTAAACTTTATCAACAAGTTGAAAGCTTTATCATTGAAAAAGAAGACTCACATTCACAACTAGAAGCAATTAATGAAAGAGTCAATCAATTAACCCATATTAATAACGAACTGATTAGTAATAAAAGTGATATGGCCCAAGAAGAAAAAGCGTTGGCTAAATCTGTAAATGAACTTAAAATAGCACTGAGTGAAGTTAAAAGCGAAAGAGATTCTCTTGCTTATAAATTACAAGAGATAAATAAACAGTATCATACAGAAATATGTAACACGCAAGAAGAGATGAAAAACATTACATCGGAGTTTAATCATTTAAAATCCGATTACAAGAGTATGTATTTCATATTTTGTTCTTAATTTCTGTGTGGAAAACTTAATTTTAATTGGACCTTGATTTCAGACTTGCAAGATACATACAATGAGATTGGTACAGTTCTATGTGACGCCTTAGAAAATATCATAAATAATATAGAAACAAAGAAGATTAATCATGTTTTAGGAAATAGAACATTTGTTAAAAATAAATCTTTATCTATGGAAAATATAAATAATGTACTGGATATTGCTACAACACTTATCGATGAGGTGACTTCTTTAAGAGATATTGAATTGTCATTAAAACAACAAATAACTACATTAAAAGTATTAGACGAAGAAAAAGATACACAAATTTCAACTCTTAAAGCAGATATACAAAATCACTTGAAGGCAATAAATGAAAATGAAATGAGTAAGTTATTTATGAATGACATATTTTAGTCTTGTATTTTATATTTATATATATATATATATATATATATATATATATATATATATATATTTTTTTTTTTTTTCATTGCAAGTTGCAACCCACAAAAGTGTTTTTTCTATATTTGTATTATTTTCCAATTAAATTGATAGTAGATATAAATTATTATTGGATGTGACAATATTATCATTTGTTTTTAGATCTGTTAAAGCAAACTGAGTCCCACAATGCGGCCTTGGAATCGAAGACACGTGATATACATAAGCTGCAAAATGAAAACCAGTCGCTTCGTAATGAATTAAATACAGTCAGAATACAATTGGACGAAAGAGTACATTCTCTAAAAGACAAAATAATTGATAACGAAAATATAACTGATAAATTAAAAGAAACGTATGAATGCCAGATCGACAATTTGAATACGATGGTTACGAAATTGACGAATTACTTAAAAGACAAAACGATAGAATTAGAAACTATGCGAAATGAAAAAGACAAACTGCAAGTTAACATAGATGAAAATAGTAAAGGTATTATAGTATTTTTGCTTTTGTTATAATGGACTATAATAATTGATTGCAATTCTATTTTGTGATATATGTATTACGATTAGCATATTACATGTATATACAATATGTTTTATATGAATATTTTTTCAGTAATCAAATCATTCGAGGAGGAAATTAAGTCGCAGAAACAAATTCAGGAAAAATTAATAAATGAATTTGAATCTGAGAGACTTGTTCTGAGAAATATGGTTACAGTTACAGAATCTGTAATGGAGGATCAAAAGGATAGTTTGAATAAAGTTATTAATGTTCACTTAAAAACTATTGATACTTTACAAGACGAGATAGCTGCTTTAAAGGAATTAGTTGAATTGGAAAAGACTAGTACTCAAAGTAAAATTAATGAAAAAGAAATTGCATCGGAAGCTCTATGTAAAGCTTACAATGACGTTAAAAAAGAAAAAGATACATTGGATGCAAAATATCAATCTGAACTGAAACAATTGACTGTTGAAAAGAACAATCTGTATGATGATTTGGAAAGATGTAAAAAAGGTATAAAAGTGTTTTATATACTGTCCTTACTAATGTCACATGAATTAGATATACAATCCAGAAGGTTGGTAAGGAGATTTAAAAAACCTTGTCTCATTGGTGTTTTCTTGCAGATGTTTTGTGCAGAGATGAAGAAAATAATGAATTGAAAATAAAATTGGACTCAGTTGAAAAGGAGAGTCATAAGTTGAATGAAGAATTGAATCAAAGAGACGAAAAAATTGAATATCTCGAGCGATTAATGCAAGAAAAAGTAGAACAACAAAACAAACTACTTAATGATGTGGCTGACTTAAATCAGCAACAATCTGCTTTAGAAAAAGAAAAAGAGGAATTATTGAGAAAAATTTGTGAACTTACCCAAAGAGTTGAGAGTATTGAGTGTGTTGAAGGAAAATTAAATCAACTGGACCAAGAAAATAAGCATTTAAAGAATGCTATTGAAGAAAAACAATATGGTAAGATTGTATTTAGGTTATTACTTTTTAAACTTTACATTAACATAATAATGTGTTCAGTTACTTAAACTACTTATATTTCTTTCTAGAAATTACTGGCCTGGAATCACATCTACAGACTATCCTTACAGAGAACAAACATTTACAGGAAGCATTTGATACTGAAAAAATAAATATTATAAATAAATGTTCCCTTTTACAAGAGCATCAGGAAAAGGCTGAGCAAGAACTGATAAGTCATCAAAATGAAATAGAATCTTTAAAGAAAACTATTGAAAATGTGTCTCACAATGCTAACAAATATGCTGAAGAAAGAGACATACTCAGTAAACAACTCGAAGACGAGAAAATAACAAAGAAGAGATATCTAGAACAAATTAAAGAACTAAATTTGGACGTGTGCGACCTACGAAGGCGATTGGATGATACTAAACATGAGTTGGAAGTTGTGAATGTACTCCGAAAGGAAAATGAGGAGTTGTACAAATTAGTTGGTCAAAGAGAAACATGTAAGTATTCAAGAATATTATTTACGACCTTTTCAATATATTGTAATGAGGCTTTCTTTCTATTTTTTTCTCTTCCTATATCGCTAATATTATGAAACGTTAGATTTATCGAAAACCAGCTGCGCGCCCCGGCTGCACCCGAATCCGTATCGTAATTGAACTATCCTATCTTTTAAGTTTGATCAAACTGGACATGGTGTGCAAATTTAATTAAAATCGGTTGAGTAATTTAGGAGTCCATCGCGGACAAGCAACGTTATACGTAATTTATGTTTATCGAAAATTTAGGTATATGTCATAATGTCATAAACTTATTATGTTAAACATATTATGGAATAGCGATCCGCCCCGGCTTCGCTCGTGGTACATATATAGCCTATAGCCTATCTAACACTGAAATTATCTACAAATCGGACAAGTAGTTCCCGAGTAAATTGCGTTCAAACACACTAACTCTTCAACTTTATAATATTAGTATAGAAAATGTAATATAATTATAAATAATTTGATAATATTCCTTACAGTTGCAGTAACGAGCCAAGAGAAATCCAACCAAAAATACTCAGACCAAGTTGAAAAGGAACTGCGGCAACTCCACAATCAGGTAGATAGTAATTCTACTGATACTCATTTATCCATGGAGAGTTACCAAACAATAACTGACTTAGAAAAAATCGTACAAGACAAAAATCGCACCATTACTACATTACAAAGTGACATCACTTATTTGAAATCCCTTGTAGCTGAATCTGAGAATAAACTCCTTGACGTCTCCAAAGATCTGGAGATGAGTAAAGAGAATTGTTACCAACTGTCAAGTCAGCTCAAGAAAATAGTGCACCAAAAGAACGAAGAAATTTCCGAACTCAAAAAGCAAGTGTGTAAAATGAGTGCCACGGAAAGCCGGGCGACACAGATTATTAAACTATCCGCGAAATATCAAGCGATGATCCTAAAGCGAGTTGCTGAATTGAAATCAAATACAATTCTCAAAGAGCTAACTAATTTCGGTAATTCCAACAACTGTGATAATGAAGTAAGGCGTAATTTGAATGTGGGGACTATCACTATGGAAGATCTTGAGAACTTTTTGGAAACCACAGACAGACATTTAAAATGTTGCACTGAGAAGCAAATCGCTCTTCAAAAGGAAAGGGATAGACTGTCTGAAGTGAGTAGGATAAACGAATCCGAAGTCATCAATATGCGGAAGTTCCTGACGGAACTCTCGGTGTGCGTGAAAACTTTTAACTCGGTAAAGGAATTGTATAACCAGAAATTGAGTCGAGTTATATCATTGCAAAGGACAGTGAGACGGGAGATACTTAACTTGGACGGTCACATAACTGACGCGACTATGTGTAAACTAGAAAGAGGTTACGCCGCGGTGATGCAAGATTTATCCGAGTGTGCGATGAACATGGAGCGGTGGGTCGAGAGGAGTATCGGGAGGACAATATCTTCTGAGAAAATAAAACAAGCGTTTACTAGTGAATTGGACCGTGTTTCGCTAAAGTCGACCAGTTTTCAGAACACAAGTCTCGAAGTCCAGTTGGAGGAGATGGAAAATTCTTTCCAGAAGCTTCTCGAAGAAGTCGCTCGCGCTCAGAAAGGCGAGGGAGCTAAGGACGCGCAATCTGTGACCGTTATGGAGGTACGAGCGGAATACGAAGACAAGCTCAACAGGATGAAAGCTAAAATGGTCAGTATCCTCCCCATACTGCTCTTGGTATTAATATATCAGGTGGTGTGGTTCTTCTATCTAAACATGGATCATTGAGTGGTGTGGCTTTATATATATTTATTTAAAGTGATGACTTGTAAAGTCGATATATATTTATGTTGAATAAAGTATGTTTTAATGGATGCTTTTGTTTTATTTTTTTATTTTTAGTGTTCATTAAAACATAGTAGTTTAGTTCTGTTTTGCTTTGCGTCTGTGGCGAGATTTTTGAAAGGTAATTTATTTACGATTTCTGCATGCACTTGCATGGGCACGATTGTGACGTTTTACTTGGCATGCTTCTATCTGTTCCGTGACCTTGAAATTTATTTGTTACATAACGATAATACAAATTCCTCACAAAGAAATATTAAAGCGTCGATATAATTCCAGAAACAACTGTACCAAGAGCAGATATCGATTTTCAAAGAGAAGCAAAAAGATGAGATAGCATCTCTCGAGAGGGAATTAGAGGCGACTCGCAGTAAACTGGAGGAGTCGAGTCGCGCGTACGAGAAACACATCAGATCACTGACCACGGAGCTGTGGAACGTTGGCGAGAAGTTCCTAATGAAGAAGGATGAAGCAGAGTGGTTGAGGAAGACGCAGCGCTCCGGCTCGCTCATGTCCTTGCAGCATGTACATTCGGTGAGTTATTATTGAAACATGACACACAGTTTGGTTGTGTTGAACAAACTTCTACCAATCGTATGTATTGAAATTATAGAAAAGTAAATCACGAAAAATAAGTACATAAAATTTCTATTAATTGCTTTTCAACCGAAATAAAAAGAATGTGCAGGTTCTCAATTTGAATGTAATTTTTTTTGGCTTTGTTGCCTCAGTTCATTTGACTCAATGAACCCTTTAAGATACTTTCTTAATTGTAAACTCCCTTGTCCATTTCAATTTGTTCTATTACTGACTATTTGAATGCGGTTTAGTTAAAAATCATTATTGAGCATATATGATAATGAAAATTATCTTTACTATAAACAGTTTTCAAAATTGAGATAGTTCTTATCCATATTTTTTACCACATTTGTTGAATTCCACACCTACAGTATATGAAGTGAGCATTTTTTTTTATTCTAGCTTGATTTTAGCAGTTACAACACAAATATTAACTTGCAAAATATAACATAAAATATTTTTCTCTTTTTATTTCAGTCGGGTCTCATTGCTCCGCAAGAGGAGCCGTCCAGACCATCCGACACGCATTCCCTACGATCCTTGCCCGTTAACACAAATAACAATAAAGGTAATAAACAATTTACATACATACTCTATTAATTATATATCTGACAGATAACCTAAGCAGAATACCTAGAAGCAGCAGTACCTAGAAGTTGTGAATCCGGCCATCATTATTTTCAAGTTGTTCCAATAATACTATCCACGTCCTGTATAATTTAAAATTCATATTCTACGTCTTAAAAAGCGTGGTGGCTCAGTGGTGAGGACCTCGGACTTAAAATCGATAAGTCGGTGGCTCGAGTCCAGGCGAAGGTAGGAAATAAATTGATCGTTCAATTTATCTATACATGTGGACAACATCGCCACTGCTCGAAACGGTGAAGGAAAACATCGTCTAAGTATCAAAAGTTCGGTGACATGTGACATCTGCCAACCCGCACTCGGCCAGCGTGGTGGATTGTGTCTTGAACCCTGGAACATGGGCTGATGATGATGATGATGACGATGACGATGATTCTTCCAGAAAGCCGCGGCGTGCACATGTCGGACGAGGAGGGCGAGGTGTTCGACAACCGCTGGTTGCGCGAGCTCGCCAGCACTCCTCGCCGCGAGAGGGAGCGGGAGGGAGAGAAGGGGAGGGGGAGGGAGAGCGAACGGGGGAGGGAGGGAGGTCAGCGGCTGTCGGAGTTGCGTTGGCGCAACTCGCTGTGCCCGCCGCACCTCAAGAGCTCGTACCCCGCGGAGACGCAGTTTGCGCACGCGCTGCATGAGGAGGACATTAAGGTACGTATTTGATGAATGATTGAACTTATTTAGACCACGTCTATAACGCTCTTTTGCACACAGATGTTTAGAAATAAAAAAAAAAAGCAGATTTTAAATGCGATTTAATCTTTATATTGCATTATTAACTTTGATTTTTCGAATACTTTACAGCGACCGTGGTCGCAAGTCGGTCTTCTAGGATTAGACCCCGGTTTATTTTTTCTTGTAGGGTTTCTTGAAGTCACAAGGCTACACAAGTAAACGGTAACCACCGACCCATCGTCTAAAAGTAACGTAAACGTTAACGTAACTTCACGGGTTTTATTTCATTCAGATTGTAGATAATAATATAATAATAAATTGTTCATTTACACATTTACACAGTAAAACATACTGCCGTCGGTCATTCCTATTGGTTAAAATATATCCAATTTTTGTAACCGACTTTCCCAAAAATAAAGGTTCTCAGATTGTTTAGTTTGTGTGGATTTTGTTAGCGATAATTCCGTGGGTTTTCAACCGATAGGCGTGATTCTTTTTATGTTCGCTCCCTATCGATTCGCTAATTGGTCCTATGATTTTATAATCCAGAGAGGTACCTCACTCCAGGGACATCTGTGACATGTGTTTTATATGGAAGAATTATTAATTGCAGTGTGTGGGCTCGATGTCAATGGGCGAGCGAGTTCGCAAGGAGGTCGGCATCACTGCGTACAAGAAGCCGGGGCCGCCGACGCCCAGCAAACAGGCTGGCAGACTCTCCGCTACGGTAACTGCTTTTTGGATTTTTTTTATATGTATATAGGATCACAGGTGGCCGAGAGGCTAGGCGTTGCTACGGTTAGGCAAGAAACGCAGGTTCGAATCCTGCCTCGTGATCAAATTTTTTCTATTCTTTCAAAATTTCTCATTTATAAAGAAAGCATTTCAATGCTATAAAACTAAAAATTAAAGTTGCCTATATGTTATTCCAGTTGTCCAGCTATCTACGTACCAAATTTCATTGCAATCGGTTTAATAGTTTTTGCGTAAAAGAGCAACAAACACACACACACCCTTACAAACTTTCGCGTTTATAATATTAGTAGGATTATGAATACGTTTACTATTCCAACTTGCACTAACATACCATTGATGACAAAAAAGTTAGAAATAATGTTATAACATGTATATTTTCATAACATATATAAAACTTAAAAGCTATTTGTGAGTTTAACTATTCATAACATAAATCTTCTTCAATCTGGCCGGGCGATAAGGGTGGATGTTGGATGGATGGATGGATGATATATAGTTATATGGTCTGAAGCGAAAACGTTTCATGTGCGCGATTCAGATAAATATGTCACTACACTTGTAAATGTTGCAATGTAAACGAATCCAATTCTAAACAAAATAAATACAGGATTCCGAGTTACGCGAATCACTGCGCGTGGAAGCAGAGCCGGGTGTGTCCCGCAAGACTAGCACCCCGTCCCGGCTGCGCGCGCTGTTCCGCGGCAATAAGAACGATACCACTGAAGTAAAATATATCTTTTTACTTTATTCTCACTGCGTATAATTTTTTATATTATCAAGTAGCTACATATTCAAAGATTTATTTAGCTTCTTAGTTTAATAAACGATTTGGGCAAATAGTTACGTGGCTTTAACTTCTTTAAAAATTTAATCAAGTTGTTTTATAATTTATGTATCATTCTATAGTTTATGGTCTTATTTTTTGTTTCAGGGAACCCCACGAGCCAGACGGCTCAGCAATATATTCAGAAAAAAGTGATGAAATTTCCCGCCGAATTATGTATTCCGAACTATTGTTGATAATAAATTTATTAATTTATTCTTTTTATCGTGGTTTCATTGAAACGCATTGTTCACTTAATTTGTTTTATTTATTAGAAGTACACCACAAAAATTACTTTAGCACCAAAACATTACTTACAAAATGTACAAAATTGTGCTCATTATGTATACTAAAAACGAAATATCATAATAATATAAATCATTAAGGCTTAAGCTAATAGGATTTTTATATATATTATAAAAATAAATAAAAAAAAATTAATTATGAATCATTGAAACTAATACAATATAAGTGATACTTTTTCACATGCATTGTATTTGTAATGGTATTAAAAGAAGAAGAGTTATAAATTTATGAACAATATTGTCAAGGATCCCATAAGCTTTGGCCTTATACCTATAAAATAAACTCATAATCATTCAATAAAAAGCTTATTTCTAAAATAAATACAATCATTAAAACATTAGAATAAGATTGATTCCATTCCATTTATATAAAAAATTAAGTAATACACACCAAACCAGTTCCTACAATAATTAAAAATTGATTTTCATTGTGTGAACTTTAAACGGTTTTATGTATTATTGTATTTCCATAAACTAACATTACATTTAAACTCGTTTAAACTGTACTTATACAAAAAAATTAACGTACGGAATTTTGCAGCATAAAAACTTCCATTGTAAATAATATCAATTGTTGCACTTATATTTAAATCAATAATCGAATTATTTTTTAATTCTAAGTAATAAACCCCAAATATATGAAATGTTTTCAGATCTTCATAATCAACTTAACGCAAACTATGACCATCTTAATAAATAAGTCGCAATCTTACTATAATATAAAAATGTGAGTATCACTTGTTTCATACCAATAAATAATCATTTAAATGTACTTACAATATCTTTAACAATCCACGCTTAACAACAGAAATATAAAATAGTGTTCGGGCTTTTATAATTTCCCAAAAAAACATCTATAAAAATAAACAAATAAAAGTATCGACAAAGATGAACGTAAATTTCGTGCATTTAATAGTTATACCTTAAATAAAAAAAAATTGTAAAGTAGAGCTATTTAACTAATAGAAGCAAATAATTGTGACCTACATGGCAGTTCAGATACTCTCAAACATTTATCTATCTACGTTTGAGTGCTCAATATTTTTCTATGTCTAATTTATACGTTCACCAGATTACATCGAGATACATTATGTACAAAGAGTCTATCTATTCAGTTTTACTTAAATCGATTATGTACAGCGCAACTATTTCTCTAATGTTTAAGTTAACAAGCCATACGCTTACAGGTTTAAAACACCTTAACGATACAAACTTTATACAGAAGAGGGCATTGAAATACTTCTCGTGTTATAAAAATACTTGAGATTGATTAGAGACAAGCGTTAGGGTTATGAGTGCACCATCGAGGCCACAGCGGCATTGCCTCTACACCCTTAGCCAATAATCGCGTTCGTTGGGTGTCGAGTCTGAGATACACATCAGCAGTGGCGCCTTCGGGGCGATCAGACCACAATCGCTCTGCTACAGCAGCGGACCTTGGCCACAACCGAGCATCCAAACCTCCCGGGCCCAGCTGTTCAGTCCACAAACATATTTCGCCGCCATCAACTCGCCACGGCTCTACACCAGTGGACATTCCCGGCATCTCTTCCGCCCACGGCCTGTGCTCATATATCTGCTGCCAAGACCGATACGGCCCACAGTGCCCGTCCGAATTATCTCGCCAGGAACCGAAACCACAATCTAAGTACCAAGCGTCAACATGCGATATTATCGAACGAAATCCCATATCCAAAACAGCTCGTGATTCTGGCCATCGAGAAGCTCCCCAAATTTGAATGCCGTAATGCTTTTTCTCTAGCCTTTCTAAATATGGCGATCGCGTTAGCCGCGATGACCACAGTAACGTTAGTTCAGGTAATTTACCGCCGTTTGCTCGCTGTAAGGCAACCATTGCGCGTCGTGTAAATTCTAACCACAAGTCCATTGGATCGGTGTCATTGAAGTGCTGCGTCCAACACCGTTCGGAAACCTCATCACCTCCAAGGTGAAAGATATCATCAACACCCGTGAGTTGTAAGATTTCTGCGTAAATGCGTTCCAATATTTGATAGACATGTGGATTTCTAGGATTAAGTTGGCCACAAGGCGGTTCACCGCAATACGCACTCCATGGTTCCACTTCCACACAGTGCGCCAGATGTCCCAAGCCAGCTGTTGGTCCCCACGCCCACGCGCGTCCTACATGAGCTGGAGTATCAACTTCTATTAAGACCCGAATACCTCGAAGCCTAGCTCGCCGTACAACGTTACGCACGTCTTCTGTAGTATATATTGCTGCTGGCCCATATGCCCCGTGCTGGGTTAATTGAGGTGCACTGTGCAACTTTAATGGAAACGATTGAGAGTCACTTATGTGCCAGTGAAACGTATTTAATTTGTTCGCAGCCATGGCATCTATGGTTCTAATAATTTCGTTTACAGGGAAGAAGTTCCTTGCCGTATCTAGTAATAAACCTCGGAATCCAAATTTAGGCGCGTCTTGAATACTCGCCGCTTCTATAGCTAAAAGCGACCCAGCGTAAGGATCTACCCATACTAATTGAGATAACGTCTCGAAGCCGTGTCTGGCGCCGCAAAACGAAAATGCGCTGATGTCTACGTAAAGAGAGTTACCCGATGGTTGCAAAGTGAGTTTATAACTCTCATTAGTATCGAGACGCAAGCGGGGATCTCCACTACCGTTGACAGCCACGCGGACTATCACGTCCCTCGCTGGACCGATATCCGATCGCCGATTCTCTGTGTAGCCGCTTCTTTCTAACGAACGTAAGTCTTCAGTAAACAATAAGAATGCGTCGTTGAGGTGATTCGACACATCTCGAGATGGCGAAGATCGAATCTGCAAGGAAAATCCGTCAGAGCTTACTGGAACGGCGGCAGTGGCAAGACTGACAGGCCCCGTTGGTTGTGGCCAGAGCTGTGTAGATGCACAGAGCATGTTGCAAGTGGGAAGGGACTGTAGTATAGACGTTTCGGTCGCGAGCAACCTTTCACATCGCTCATTTCGACACACCCATGACCATTGCGGCTCCACACCCCTGTAACGATAAAGGATTTTATAATTTAAAAACCTACATTAAATTGATCTGTGCTTTGTGAATTCCATGTTCCAGTTGGTCGCATTAAAACTGCCATTCTTACTTCTTGAGATTGATATGCTATTAAGTATATTGACCTTATAAATGAGTTTATATATATATTAATTAATGTTTAATATCCTTCAAATTTAATCAGTAATAATCATGTTGACAGAATTAAGAAAACGAAACATAAAAAATTGGCAACATGTCCATAACGTCCTTTGTTGCGATAGACTCTCCTTTATGTCTCAAATACTCACGAATACAAGCTGTGCAGAGGTCGATGAGCCTGGTCACCGGTCTGCTGGCGCCAGTAGATCAGCGCGACGCCCGTGCACGCCGCCACCGCGAGCAACAGCAGCGCCCGCCGGAGACGGCCCACGCGGGAGAAGTGCGCGGACGTGCTCCGGCCCAGCGCTTCGCCCCACGACATCATGGCTACCACTGGAACAATCATGAAATTAAGCCGTAGACACGACAGTTTCAATGAAAGTTGACTTAGGTCAATCTATTGCGCGGATTTATTTCCCATTTAAAATCTGTTAAATGTATTTAATTTCTAAATGCTCGCGAAAATCAAACATATAAGACAACTGACTGCCTTTTGAAAACTGTGGATGATTTACCTATTTCTATAAGGAAGACTAGATAACAAAATCCATGTTAAATATTATACAATATTATTGTTTCATTATATTTTGTGTCTATCGATCGTTTTAATGTTATTTGGCTAAATAACATTGAACTAAGAACATTGATCTGAATGAAGAACGTTTTGTATGGAGGCATTGAACTCCACTTCGACTCGCTTTCTTATCGGTGGGATAAGGAAATGCTATACATACGGTACGATGAAACGTGTGCTTTAGGATTATACCAAATAGGATTTAATGAAAATAGTCAACATTTAATGTAATCTGAGGGTGACCAAAGAATAATGTTTTTTTTTGTTTTATTTTACAGGCGGTAAAGTATTTTATTTTACATCCGGGGTGCCTCCGGATGGTGAATAGCTACCGGCTTTATCTATCAATTTATCTATTCTTTATTATATTCATAAAAAATGCAATAAATAAATGATAATAAAAGTACGATCGGATTTTGTATGCAACTCACGACCTTATAAGCCATTATTAGCCATTGCTTTCCCATCGCTGCACGAAAATACAGTAGTATTCACATGTTAAATTATGACGCCGGTCTTCTGTCATTACAACATATTGTTGTAAAAATATATTTTTTATATTATAAATTGATTAAGGTTAAATTTTTAAACGTGTACATTATATTTTATACGCTATTCTCGGTAGGCATATATGCAAAAGGTAATAACCATATGTATTAATCTAGCTGCAATATTCCGAGCGTTGTGAGGCGGGTTTCTAACACAAAAGTACATTTATGACTTTTTATTTGCATATAATCATAAACCCTATAATCTGTTTACGCATCACATTTCAGTGGTTTTTATATAAAATACAAAACTTGTCTGTGTTTTGCCTATGGCATAAAATACCATAGTTTAAATGAATGAAAATGATATTTTTAAAACACACAAATATATTACTTTACACGTAATACAATACAATGAGTCTTGCTGCATCCTATCCAACTCATCCTTCTAATATAATAAATGCAAAAGTTTGTAAGGAAGTGTATGTGTGTTTTTTACTCTTTCACGCAAAATGTACTGAACCGATTGCGTTGAAATTTGTTACGTAGACAGCTGGACAACTGAAATAATTCGAAAATTTATATAATGTAAATTATGAAGATCTTTGTCGAGAAGCTCTAGAAGTCTATTTGTTTGAAATTTTTATTATAAATGCTACTTTATGAGTGCCCGCGTGCTTAAGCAATTTACTAAGAGACAAACAGTTTTATTAAATTTCATTACAGTTGTTTTGGCTTGCGATTTGATAAAGAGTTAGAGATTAATTTTGACAGTCTAAACTTAACAGCGCAAGTTTCCTTTAGTGTGTGCTTCTAGCAATTACGTTGGTATTGCGGCTATTACCAATATTAACCTAAAAATTTATGTTTCTAACGTAACCAAGTATCATCAATATTATTTATGCATATTGTTAGAACCAATTTCTATAATGGATTAAGTGATCAGACTTACATTTTCATTAAGAATTTATTAATATTGTTCCGTTCGCTGTACGGGGTCCCAAGATAGCGTTGGTGTCTATTTCTATATCGAGACAAGTTAAAAGGTTCCAGACGCTCGAATTTAGGTCACTCAGCAGTGGAGATGTTTGCAGTTTGTACCTCTTCATCTACGGACCGACTGTTACCCATTAAACTGTCTCAAAGCACTACCTTCGGATGTAAATTAGATTTACATTATTTTGTACCGTCTTCCAAAGTACAGTACTGGCGTATTTTGATGTTTAAAACAGTAATTATCTTTATAAGATGACTAAAACTAATTTAATCACGTGTTATTGTATAATTTTATTTTTGACAACCCTACTTTCTAATCAAGTACATGTTATTAAAAAAGTCATATCATATGTTAATATCGAACCGTATATGTCATTTAAAATATAATTTAAACCGACTCAGAAAATGAATATTATCATGTAGCATGTACAATATTTCTTTTAAACACTTTTCAGACATCCCTGAATGATAGTAAACTTTACGACAACGAATACGCCATCCCCCGGGCGCTACCAGACACGTTCTCAAATAAACTCCACTATGTTCATTTCAGAATTGTTTTTACATGTGACGCTGTATTATGTGGTGATTTTAAAAGTCGGCAATACATATTCAGACGTCATGGCATTGGTTTTCGTTGGCCTCGTACATGGCGGTACTATTGGCGGTAATACTCTTAAGCTTTTGATATAGAAAAGAAACACGACGGCAAGTGGAACGAAAACAAATATAATATAACTTCCTAATAATATATTCTTTAAAACGTAATATTTCTTATTTGAAATTATAAATGTTTTAAAACAGTATATAGATAACAATGCTGTCACCAACCTTTACGTGTATAACGTTTTATATAATAGAAACTATTTAATCACACTACTTCGTCAATTTCAAAGAGGAAGTAAAGTTTCTCAATTGTTCTAGAACTTTACAAATTTTTAATGTATTGCCCTTGCTTATAACTTCTAAGACAAGTGGGCGTTGATATTATTAATGAAATTTTTGTTCAGTAAAATGTTATACCTATTAAATGTTAAAAAGAGTCACTCAATGGACGAAAGCAGACAATCTAAAATCCATCAAAAAAGTAATTGCCAGTGCCCTTATAAACAAAACCAAAAATAACATGTAAATTCGATTCTGACAAAAAAATTATTAACCGAATGAAGTAGGCGTGTAGTTGATAAATTATTGTCCCTACGAGTGGTACATCCTATAAATAAAAACAAAATTGCTTTAAATACAATTGTGACAGTAAAATGTATACTAAATAAAATATGAAGCTTTAGTTAAATTATCTATCTGAAGCTTTGGTATACATTTAATCAAAAGCGTTTTATAAAAATCAACACATTTAACAATCGTACCGTCTACACAGGCTTACCCACAATCCCCTCAAATTTCTTTTCAATTCCCAACTATTTCGAGTGTTCCGTAGCGCGTTTACATATTTGATGTCGTCGCCGCGCTCACTGTAAGCTCTCGCGTTCCACCGATCTCGCCAATTTCTTTAAAATAACACCGAAAAACGAACTAACACATACGAGCGGAGACTTGTTTAATAAATACGTACTTTTTGTTAGTTTTCGTTGACTGCTATGTAAATAAATTCACTGTATACATATTTTTTTTAATATTCAAGACCTTGAAGGGCAGTCGTACAGACACTATCTATGCGAATGTTCATGGGCGGTAGTAAGAAAAAATCGAATCTGTAAAGTTATCGCCTAGACGCGCGGTTATTACTTTCATTCAGTTTTTATGGATGAAAATCAAATAAGTAAATGTGGAGCATACCTCAAACTTCGTTGCTACAAAACCTTAAACTTTCAAAACATTCAATTACTTTTGTACATTTCTATTTATAGTATCGTAATTTAACAATTTCAGTACACCGTATTGCCGTCCAGAAATGTAAAATTAATCGAGGGGAAATTCTATGAATATTCAATTAATACCTTTCAGCTTAGTTGAATGGAGTTTTCGTTTTTGTAACAGCAAGTAACCAGGGTTGCATGAAGTATGCAGAACGCGTTATACCAAGTTCTGAGAGCGATGAAGTGACGCCAGCTTAGATGCAATATTGATTATAATACGTATTGGGGTGTTGCGACACGTTCCTGTTTGTTATATGGCACATTAAATACGCCCAAGTGGCCTACAATGACTTCTTAAAGCAAGAAATGCTCCTACGTTACACTAACCCCTCAAGCAGTTGAAACGAACTCCTAAGTAGTCATTCTACTGAATATACTAGAATGAATGACAAGGCATGTTTCATTATTCTCATACAATTTTGCATGTAAAAAAGTACAAAATATAATAAATTTTTGGCAAAATGTTTTGAAATATTATATGTGTATGTGTGTGTATATGTGACTTTACCCTAAAATCTGATATTTAATTTATAATTTATTATATGTACGTTAAAAAAAAACAGTTGAGATGAGTGCGTATGTGATAGATACCTATACCAGTACCTACGAGTATATCCAATAATTTTCATTTTATTAGAAATAACCTGGTGATCACCGTTATTTAATAAAACAAAATTGATGTCATATTGCATTTTACCAAAAAATTTACAGTTATCCGAAATGAAGATAGCGAAAAATATTTTTCGCTAATATTGGTATTTATATACTATAATATCAAGCACTTCCCTCTAAACCGTTTAAAAATATGCACGACCAGCTTTATGTAATAACGTTGACGTCATTGGACCTCCGTAAGCCATTCAACTATGCAACAAAGCAAATTCCTGCGGCAAAACTTCTCAGCACATAAGACATAAGACTGCTTCTTACAAACCTAAGTGCTATGCCTGTTACACGATTAATATAGTCTGTGCAATTTTATAAAGCCACTCCGCCCGGCTCCACCCAGATTGAGCTGATATAAAAACAAAATAAAATGTAGCCTATGACACTCACACAAAACGTGACTTTGAAAAAATAATTTTAAAATCGGTTTGGATTACCAGTATAAGAATTGGTATATTTTTACAACAATAGACAATAAGATTTAAGTACAGATTGACGAATTATAATAGTATAGTATAGCCCCTACACGGAATAACTTGACTATTTCTTTTCAAAAGCCGTCTCTTATTATTAGGCCTTGAAGTACATTGAATACCTCAACTTTTAGACGTGCTTCTAGAAAATGTTAAAGTATAATGATTTATTATACTGAATATTCAATAAGTTATGCATTTTAAAGTGTAAACGGCGAGAACTACTGCACTTGCAGGCAGCACCCGCGCTTCTCCCTGGAGAACTAACATCTGCTGGCTACTATGTAATATGACACTGATACAAATTGTATTACGTAATTCATAAACAACTTTAGCGCCTTGCAATAAGGGTCAAAATTGTTTCACATTATGGTTTCTACTAATTAATTGTCGATCATTTCAGTCACGTAGACTCGGCTTAATCAAGAAGTTTTGTAAAATTTAATGTACTTGTACAACAATCTGTTTCACGGATTTAATTAGGAATTTAATGTTAATGGAGTATTTTGTGTAGTTAGACCTGTATTTTTTTAATGTTGTTAAGAATATTTTGTTACTATGGAGGTGAGGGATGGTGGAGAAAATGCTTAGATTTGTATCGACAAATCTATTCTTAAATAATTAATTACCTCTTATTAGGGTTCCGTACACAATAATTAAACGTGACCCAACTACTCCTTCTTCATTCTGTACTCTGTCCATCTTCAGATTGTATATTGAATGAACCGTTGATAGTTTGTTAAAATTTTCAAAGATTATGCATATCTGCTGCCGCTATAGCTACAAATGTGAAAAAATCGCAGTTTTGCAGCGCTTATAAAAGTAAAAAATTGGTTGGATGACCATTTTTTTGCAGTTGCTCCTTAGCTTATTATATGTACGGAACCCTTACTGTCGCGATTTCGAATTGCACTTGACAGTTTTTTTATATATTGTACTACCAAATTTATAAAATCCCGGAATATAGTTAACTTGCTCGTCTTTATCCTGATTCCTTAATAGCTATATGTACACGTTTAATAGCATCGAGTTCAAAACTCAAATCAAATGAATACTGTAACAAAACAAATGCATTACAATGAACAAACTGGTTTCAACAAAATAGAAGCACCGTTAAACTTTAAACTTAAATTTCATTTCAGATCTATTTTCGTCCCACTATCTAACACCGACGCGAGCTTCATGTAACTGAATAAAACAACTTTTATATGATAGCGAAAGAGTTTACATTAATATTCTATTTGTAAAATTCGGTTTATAAATTAGTTCACGAAGCCACGTGATGCACAGGAATGCCAGAGTGTCTTAGTTGGTTTGATAAGACCCTTCGTACTGTTATTTATTTGTCACATTGTTTATGATCAAATTTCTCCCAAACAATAGGACCGGTTTTTATCTGTATATTCGGTAGGTCTGTAAAAAGGTCGTAAATTGTACTAGTCTGGCCGAACGTTTGTCGCATCAGCTTGGATATTGAAAAACATCACTGGTTAAATTTAGAATACTTAGTCTGGCCATAAATACTGTTACACTTAATTATAAAAAAATATTACATTTGAATTTCGAATCTGTCA
>NC_052115.1:2393251-2405859 GCF_012273895.1 Zerene cesonia | reverse complement strand
AAAGTAATAAATGTTATTTGCAGTTAACAATTTTCTTTTTTCTTTATTACAATATTTATGGCAAGACTAGGTACAATGAATCTATTTAAACAATAATAATGATTAAAACACAACCACAAGAACTACATGAAAGAAACGGCGAGTAAGTTCACATAAACTTTCAGCGGATTAAAATATACAGTTAAAGATTACAAATATTTATAATTGAACTTATATATTTCTTATAATTTCAGAGGATTGTTAAAGAAGTTTTCATGCTTATTTCTTGACTTTTGTTCTTATAATACAAAACAAAAAGGTACCTCAATTAACTATTGAATTAATGTCGGAATATTTATTATTAATGACCATTTTTCTTTATAAAAATAATACCTCAACAACATACTGAAAATATATGTCAGTGTCCATGGAATTCAAACTATTTACAAAATACACTAGCTATTTCCGACGAAACACAATTTATGTTTAGACGTCTCGTAGGCGAGCTTTTAGCTCTACGCCGTTACGTCTACGTGTCTACGAGCTTCGTAGCAGCACATCATGTAAAATTAGATAGTGTTGTAACTTGAAATAGATTCCGTATGGATCTATGATATGTCATTGATATGCTCGTTTACTATGCAGGTGTCATTTTTAATTAATGCTAAATAACTACGATTCATTATAACATTAGTTTAATAACTAAGTTTTACTTCCAACATAAAAAAACATTACATTCATATATGTCCGATCGTTTCGAATAAACCCATATTAGAGTATTTTTATGCGAATACAAAGTCCCGATTAGTAGCTTTTTAAATAAAATTAAAGGCATTCAACTTTGGTCACAATAACTCCACTAGCGGTTTATCTTTTAAAGACGTAGATCTATTTTAACCCTTCATAAAATGTTGCTCTAATAGATGCTATGACCAATGCATACTCGACCTCGTCAAATAGCACCCGAGTACGTGGCCCAACGAGTGGTCAGTGGGGCACACACTCGTACATTATTCACAGACATCGATCAGACACATCTTCAAAGAAATTATTGCCGCCCGCCGCGTACAAAGGCGGCCGCGATGTTTCGTTAAATTATTAAATCAATTGATCGTGGGCTTTTTTACATGGAAAACCGATATACCATATACGATATTGGTACGTAATTATGTTGAAGTTACTATGGAAATAAGCTACATACATTTGTATATAAGTTCTTTCCATAGTAACTTCAACATTCTTATAGTTTGAATTAATTTTATTTAAAACGCTTACGTGTTCCGTCTGATAAAATTTGGCTAACGATAAGATATTCGGAAAATCTGTAATGCGAATAAATTGATTTAATTTACTTCTTTTTAATTCGGCCAGAGCCTACGGTTTTTATAGCTTTTTTCCTTACTTCCCATTCTATTTATAGAATTATTTTAGCATTAAAACCTTTAAAGTAACTTTTTAATGTTTTAGATCGCAAGATATATCAATTTATCTAAACTGTTGTGACAGGCATTGCTATTTACAGCAATGCTATTTACAGCAAGAGGGTAGATTCATCCAAAAAAAATTAAAATAATTTTATGAAACCATGATTGAAAAAGAACGGAGTCAACTATGTAAATAATACAAAAATTCAGTTAAATTTTTTAAGTTTATAACACACCATAATTAGTTCAAGTGCTTCTCAGGAATTTTCAGTACGTATTTGACGGAGCAATAATGCAATGTTTGAAAGAAAATTGCAGTTGCATATGCTGGATATGAATAGGTCAATACACAATACTTTCATATGATGTCGACTGGAATTCTTACTATTGTTGAGAACTTTCCGGCTTTTGTGTTGCCGTGGAGCAATATAAGAATGGATCATGTAAGTTTTGCGAATTGAATCCGCAATTCGATACCCGTGGATATAAACACAAGCTTACATTACAATTTTTAAAGACATTATTGGAGACTTATGACTTGGTGTCACATCATTTTATCTGGTTCACAGTAAAGGTATAATATAATATTGTAATATAAACAAAACTTTTTTTGTACAAAACTGATACCTAGCGTTGGTTATACCGATATACTTATTTTAGTATGCTTAGGTACTGTTATAACTATTTGCTCTGCATTCGTTTTATTACATGTCTATATTGAGGGTCGAACACAATTAACAACAATTGAAAAGCGGTCGTCAATTTACTAAAAACTTCACAAAATAAAGTATGTAACAAAGAAGTTTGTATATCGTTCAAGTTCGTTTCAAATTGAGAGTTGACGCGATTATAAAAATAAATAGGGAAGCTCATTTAAAACATTCGTGTAAAGCTGCTTTTAATTCAGCGCTGAAAGATAGAAATATAGTGAGTCAGTCGTAATTACTGGCCAGTGTTATCAACATTGAAATGTAACCCAGCCACGCTCATTAGTAACCGTAATAATGTAGCTACGTGTATTCGTTACAGCCAAACCTATACTATATTTATAACTAGGTACATATCATACTCGAATATATGCTATATGCTCACGATTTTTTAATATACGAGTAGGTATGTGGAAGAGTTTACAGACGATATTTGCTGAGCTTACAAAGAATTTATTTTTATGCTCAAAGGTTTAAATATCATGTAATATATACACACGCTTATAAATATGCATTTACTTTGAATGCTGCGTTTCAATGTCTGCATTGATTCAAATCTGAGCAAATATAAATATACGATTAATAAATTAACTTATTTAAGTTAATTTATTAAAATAATGTACAAGATATAGTATCCATGTTTGTCATTGGGCCTTTGAATGAAAAAAAATATCTAAAATATGCCACTACTAGATGAATAAATCAATATAACATAACGAAACAGTTACTTTTTGATATTTAAAATATATTATGTTTAAGGGGAACATTATGTTAATTACTACGGTCGATATCGTCAACCTAAATTTCATGAAAAGGAAACTTTGAACGTAGTAGGCACAACATTCACACACAATTATTAAAGTCACTTAAAATAGTTCAACATTTGATTAGGTTAGTATTGGTTATTTATAGCCGCGACCTTCCGAGGTCACGCCTCGTAGGTTGAAAAACTCTGCACTTGAATATTGAAACAAAATATACTCCACCCTAGCTTTCTCTACTCCAATTATTTATTTCTATGGCCGCGGTCGCAACGTTTCTTTCATATAAATGTTCGTTAAAGTAATGAACATCGAATGTACTGAGAACAATAAGAATGTTTAAGTAAAATATTAAACGTGTGCGGTTCTCTAGTATTGACCGGTATTATGTCGTTGTTAATGGTTATGTTGATTTATGGCTGTGGACTACGGAAATTGCTAGAACTTATAGGTTTTTTTTTTTAATAATAAGGCAGTGGAGCATGGGCGATATATTGTCGACCGATAAAAGTTGTAATGGAATAAAACTTCACGATTGTGGAAATTGATACGAGCTATTTGTATCTCTGCTGTATTATTATTATAAATTTAGTTTCGAAGTAATAAGTGTCTGTTTGTCGGTCTGTCTGTCTCTTCTTCATGCCTAAACATCTAAACTGATTTGAATTATGTTTTGTAGCAAGACAGCTTGAGACTTGAGAAAACACATAATAAAGGTTTTATCCCGGATATCTCACGGAAACGAAAACGACGCGGGTTTCCTTCGACTACGGAGGCGAAGCTGGAGGAAGAAACCGAGCAATTAATAATGAGTTTTCATATACATGTATATAATAAAACATAAGTATACGTTTTTGTCCCATCAATTTTGATACTGATTTTGTAAATTAAACTTCACCTTTTCTATCATGCAATTTCAATGTTTAAACGTGACGTGTGACGTCATCAGTTATTTATGTCACACCGTTCAACTATAATCGAATAAGTTTAGCGTGTTAGCACTAATTATAAATGTCACCGACCCGTTTTAATGTATGTCTGTGTGAAAAGTACTTGCAGAATGCAACGACAGCATTTCCATTGTGCCTCGAAAATTGCATTGCGCATGTCCAAAAAGTCTATTTACACGAAATAATATTTCTATTGTATAAAGAAATGGAGAACGACAAAAAAAATATACATAAATAATTAAAGAGCACACACATTGCTTCTATTGGAGTAGTCACGAAGATGCTATGGAAGTATAGTTGTAATATGAGGTTTCGAACTTGTGGCGTAGGTGATAAGGTTTAAATTTGGATGTGAGGCGTTTTGGGAGGCCGGCAAGCACTAACTTACCCAGTGGCAGCGTTGGGGACGGCTACACGCGAAGTGACACGGAGTTTTAAGGTTGGACGCCAATATCTCGACCGAGGCGAAATTTTGTCCGCATTAATTTGTACAAACTGTTAGTTTTTTTTAATACATTTCCGAATTGATTTAGAGTATTTTTAAGATGTTTGAACACTTTCTGAAAGTGTATATATCTATATATAGAATGATGTTTCTTACAAACTTGAAAGAACCTCATCTTGACCTTTTTTATTTTTCATTTTAAAGAATATGTTAAAACTTATACTTAACTTATGTGTTAACTGTTTTAAATTAAAAAGTAAATTTTAACTCTACTAGTCACTATAAGCATTTAACTATTAGAAATCGTATGAAACTACGATATACACCGTTGTGTATATATATATAAATATCTACAGTAGTCTATTTTTTTAAAGTAGTTGTAATATTACACTCAATACTTGACATTTACGATAATTAAACGCTAGCTCACTATGTCCAACGAAGTTAAACCAATCGAAAATATACAAGCGCCAATACGGTGTGAAACGCCTCTAACATTACCACGGTTAGGGCGGGCTGAAAACTACCATTCGGTTTCCGAAGCTTGGGGGTGCGAGTCGCGCGCGCTCGCTCCGAAACTTATCGAACTTTCCCGCGCTTTTAGTGACACATCAAACGTTTTTTTTTTTAATTTTCGATATTTAAAGGTAAATATGATATGTCATCTGTGAGCGTAAAAATATTATAATGAATACCTTGCTTATTATTACAAATTGTAAATATAAGTTAGTAGAATTTAAATAACTAATTTGAATTTCTCACGATAGCAGAGGCCTCGTTAACGTTAATTAATGGTGAGAAAAAGAAATTCGAAGAATTGTTTCCAGATGTGGACTTGAATATGAATTCGAGTGATCAGAAATGAGTAATATTTTAAATGTTAATCAACTAATATTAAAAAAAATATAATCTAACTCTAATTACATATTAATATGATCATTTATTTTGAAGTTTTAATGCCACTTTTTGGTCAATTATTAAAAAGTAAATAAATTTACTTTGTCATGTTAATACTTTAAACAATATATGTTGATAACAATATTTTGATTGGTACATTATTATGATTAAATTGAGTATAATTTATAGTCAAGAATGAAATCTGACACCAAAATTACTAAGCAACTTTAATTTTTATTTTTTTTAATGACAAATTTAATAAAACATTATGTTTGTTTAAATTTGTCATTTTGTGTGTTTTACACTTTTTAAACCATTATGTTAAAGGTTATTTACAAACATATGTTTTACTTCATAACTTTCCGAAACAATTTTTAACTTTTTTTCAAAGTAAATAATGCCTACTAAGTTTTCTAAACATGGTGTAACTAAAAATTTTATATTCATTACCAACGAACATAATATTATAGCGTCTTAACTAACTGCATCCGGCAAACGCTGTTCTGCCTTGCTCTGATCATTTAGAAGTATGAAAAATAGATGTTAGCCGATTCTCAAACATACCCGATATGCACGCAAAATTTCATAAGAATCGGTCAAGCCGTTTCGGAAGAGTATGGCAACGAAAACTGTGACCCGAAAATTTTATATATTAGAAGATAACAATAAAATATAATGACTGATTATTATGGGTAATACATAATAAATTCGTACATATCCTCATCTGTACTTTAATGAATCAACACGTTTTTGTAATTGCTCAATCCAAAAACGCACAATGGCCAAATTTCTCTTCTATTATAACTTGAATGTAAAATGATTTCTATGCGCTGCGACTCGTTCATAGAAGTACACCCTTTATATTAAGTGGGTTCTATAATGACATTTTTTTAAATACCTTTAGAATGTATCGCACGTGCAGGCAATAATACGTATTGTAATATATAATGTCTTCCATTTATTTCGTGATAATTCTACTTAACCGAATGTATGCTTTAAAAGCAATTATTTAAGACCACTCGTCTCCATTTATTTATAAAGGAACAAGAGTAAATGAATACACGAGTTTAATTTAAGCAAAATGGAAAATGAATAATTAGAGAGTTGAGAGTATAGCGTTATATAATATAATAATTATTTAATATTCATGTCATAAGCAAAACTTTTCAGAACGGTTTACGTTTAGAACACAAGTCGTCCACAATACGATGGTGAAGAATGATATTCATATATTGTGTGTACGAGTATGATACAATATCAACACTTGAAATTTTTAATTTGGCAAAAACGCACGCACTAATTTGTTACAGAAAATTATTTGAAATTATCTTTATACATCAAATAAACAGTTAAAAACAAAATGGCCAAGATATTCGAAGTAACTTACGCTTACGCCCAACAAAGATTCTTTATATTCCTAAATAACTATCCCACTCAGTTCACTTAGCATCGTATAATTTGCATTTTTACAATAAACTCAATAAAATGGTGGATATTAGAATTTTAACTTGCTATTGGTCGCTCTTTCATTAATAATGGTTGAAGTTAATTGCCACTATGCTTCCTCGTCTCGACAGCGGTGACATTTACTGTTGTAAATGGTGAAATTGGAAAGAGACCTGAATTTGTAAAATACCCGTAATGAGACAATATTTCTCTTTAACTGGAAGATAAAATTGAGACTCTAGTCACGTGTCAAGTGTTGAAGAACTTTGCCAGAAACGTTTTTTTTTGTTACAGATGTGGTACATCACTATGTGGCCAAAGTCAAATCCGAGCTGATATTTTTGAATAGATGCTGGCTGAGGATACGATCGGAAGTAGAAGAAATAAAAAAAAATAGATTTTTGAAAAACGAATCAAAGAAATTTGTTGCGGCAGTCGCGAAGGCGGCGCCGCTGAGTACGGTTGTGGATCACTGGTGCTTCTGGAGGCAGTTAGTGTTGGCGGGCTTTGCCATCGTGAGCGCACAACGCAGCCCACTCGGTTGGGCCATGGGCAGCTCACAACGTCTGGCTGCTGTGGCGGCTGTATCACATGCTAAGCATTATTACAACCACACGCAGCCAAATGTCATTCAAACCGAATCGACTCACTATAACATCAATATATTCTTTGTAAGGTTTGTATTTAGCATCAAACTGATATTAAAATTACAAAACAAACAACACACTGTCTAACACGAACTTGTTTATAAACCTGGTTTTAAAACAGATACACAACACCTATCAAAGTAACTAAGCTTTTTAAAATTGCGACCGTAATACGGACAGTATGGTTAGTAAACACTTGTTTAATACGAAGAAGATACGATCGGATGCAGGGTAAATCTCGGACTACTATAAAACGACTGGTCAAACTCAGCTACACGGTTTATTGGGTAATGAATTTTTCAGTGCGGTAATAATTCTCTTAGACTTTTACGTTTGGATTACGATTTATATTTCCCGATTCTCGGATTGATATCTTGTAATCCCAATAAAATGGTATCACCAATATACAGACACATATACACTTGACAATGTAATAAAAACATATGGAAGGAAATGACATATACCTACATAAACGTAAGATTTAATCGAATTTTTGATATCCAATCACGAATTATCCGAACGAATTTGGAATAACGTACGACAGCAATATCTCTAGTAAAACAAAATCACTATAGACATTTCTTACACGTTTTTATACGAGCAAACCTTCAAATATTAGTTTGTTGTACACGATAATTTAAGTGCAATTATTCGTATCCAATAAACGATCTCAATTAAGTTATAGTACTGTCACTTCGCTTGTCTAACTAAAGTCAAGCGTTAACACCAAATATTTGCTAGTGGTTCAGATTTCTCAAGCGATTTGAGAACTAGGACTATTCACGTCAGTAATTTGACACGCCAAGTTATTAACACAAATGATAACCAGGATCTTTGTACGTATTAGTAATAGACTTATTATTTTATATCCTAAAAATAAGTTTCCAGCAAAGGTTGTCCTAAGATAATGCTATTTGTTTCAAAAGTAAAGAAGATAACCATATTTACGATTTAAATCAACTACCACCAGGTACTATCAATTTAACTGAATAGCAGTGTAAATTAGTTGAGATATTAGATTCCCAAAGGGCATAACTAGAAATGACGTCAATCGCTGAAATGAAAGATCCTCAATGCTTTAAATCCATTTAGTCATTATTTCACGACATCTCGAGGTATTAACTTGCAAAAAACTTAACAAATATATTTTCCATGAAAGCGAATCAATAGCTCGCAGATTCCCATCCATCACTCAACAGTTAGAATCTTAATCCATTACAATTAATAAACAAACCCATTTAGATGGAACGCTGTAGAAAATTATTTGCTCTTTTCGAACATATTATACGTAGGTATAATACAACACAATATTTTTATTGTGGGAGTCGAGAACGCTTCGGCAAGAATTGGGCCAGCTCGCACCGGGGAAGTACCACACCCCCACAGAAAACCGGCGTGAAATGGAAGCATGCCACTGTGTTTCGTACGGTGAGTGGGGGAGCCGGAGGCCCATTTCCTTCTCCTCACCCGTCACAGTCCATTCCTTCTTTCCAGTCGTTAATCCTTTCCTTTTCCTTTACCCCTTAAAAGCGGGCAACACATTCGCAGAGGCACTACCTCTGCGAATGTTCATGGGCGGTGGTGATCGCTTACCATCAGGCGAACCACCAGCCTAGTTGCCTGCTATGACATAAAAAAATATATATATAACGACGTATAATAAGAACTAGATTTCCACCCGCGGCTTCGCTCGTTTAATTTGTTCCCACAGGAATGAGATGTTGCACCGTGGTAAAAAGTTACCTATTTCACTCTCTAGTCTTCTCACTATACTCAAAGTCTAATAAATGAAAAAAAAACACAAATAGAGAATTGGTGAAAATCTTTTGTCATTCGAATTTAATTCCGAGTCAGGTTTAAGCTTTTATATTTAAATCAGAATTTCAAAGGGCCACACATTTCACCAACCTTAATAGACTATCAAGTCATATTTTCCTGGGTCCCAGTGGATAATCGTTCATCGTCAGTGTAAGCCCGATAAGCCACTGGCTTTAGGGTTGCCACGAAATTTTTGTAAAATAAAATAAAATGAAAAAGATAACATAATAATAGACTAATATTTAACTATTATCTAATAATCCGTATTCAATTATTATTATAACATTATTTGAGTAGAGTTCGCTACACATTCATTACTAAATACACTAATTGCATTTTGATCGCACAAAATTGTCTGAATTCATAATTCATACAAAACAATGAAACACTTTATGGCAATCCGATTTCGTTCTAAACGATACACAAACGCATCATTTATGTCATAATTATATTTCCAATTAGTGCTCTTTTATACACGACTGACACGAATTGATTTTCAAATATATCAGCCTCGAGTACAAGCCATCGAATTAATTATTCATTGGCACTTAAAATTTCCGTTTAAAAACCTTTGATGCCGAGACATTTATCACATTAGCGCCCAAAATATCGCGATCTGCGCCATACTTTAGGGTCACGAAATATCAAAGGACATCCCTTCAAGTGAGATATCGGCAGACTGAATTACACGTTCATTTTCTTCAAGCCCCTCTTGAATCTTAACTTGACGGTAACGCATGATAAGAGAACGCGTTATATTTTTGTCACGTGCGGTGATAACAGCTACAACTTACAGCTTACTTGAGAATCTTATATTACATTTATTAGCAAGAGAATGCTTTCACTTAGACGATCACTGCTGTCCATGTCTAGTTCGAATTTTGCATAGAGATAAAATATTTATATGGGATGAAATAAATTTGAAAAAAGAACACGAAATATTTTTTTATGTATTTATAAACCTTCTTTGAACAGCTCAAGGCGAGCAAAGAGGACAGTCAAGGAATTTGTTCCTAATTCAATATTCTGGTACATTTCTCCGCATTTATGGTTCCGCAAATGTGCTCTTTCTTAATGCAATCACTTAAGTTATATTTTTATGATAAATTCTTATTACATGACGGCAAAACTGAATTACATTCCGCATAGCATTCATGCATTTTCTAGCGGTGTTCAAAGAAGTTACATCCTATCGTACTAATATTATAAATGCGAAAGTTTGTAAGGATGTGTGTGTGTGTGTGTTTGTTGCTCTTTCACGCAAAAACTCCTGAACCGATTGCAATGAAATTTGGTTCGTAGACAGATGGACAACTGGAATAACATATGGGCAACTTTTTATCCCGATATTCCTACGGGATACGGACTTACGTGGGTAAAACCGCGCGGTGCAGCTAGTTTATTATAAATTCGTTAAGACACATTTCTAAAATTCACGACGAACTCATACGTTTTTGGGTACATTATCATCAAATACCTTAAAGATAAAGTCAAAAATTTCTCTCCTTGGTCCGTACAATATCGCTTAACAAGTTTTGTGCAATTAATTCTAATCATAGCCAATTAAACTACACTTGCGTAGCGTCTATCCACGTGCCTAACACTCTCGCTTAAAAGAGAGCAAACCAATGATACTGTGGTATATACACTGAATGTTTCCGATTGTATCTTCTGAAACAATTTAGGGTGAAACAAAACAGCTGGCGTAACTGACCTTCGTCACTAAATCGTATTCATGTCTTGTGAATACATTCGCTTTGCCCGACGCCCCTCAGAGGTCGCGAATTAATGAGGGCGTGTTAATTTCAATTATCTTCCCGTATTTGGGTCAAAGGTTTATGTTACCGAATTAATGTTGTATTTATTGTATTCATAATATAACTGTGATGTATATCGAATTTCATTGCGAGAATTTATTTAATTACAATGTTCATTAAATGTATCTCACTAGCTTATACTATATTCTTTTTATTGTTTTACTTTTAAGTTTGTAACAGTAGTTGAACAGTAGGATCATTTTGATTAAGAAATTAAAAAGTTTAATCAATCAATAAAAAAATTCAGTCCACGGGAGGAGGTTCCTTGGATTCGCCTTTGAGTAGTCGTGTAGTCTCAGACCTTATATTTAGACTTATTGGGTAGTTTAAATTACTCTTTATACTGTAATAAATGACAAATGGCATATACGATATTAGCTTAATTTTGTAATATTAGACGTGTGTCTTATCAAGATATGTCTCAAAAAAATATCTAATCAAGCTGATACAGTTTTATTGTTTCGTTTGTCGTGTGATAGGTAGTTTATTTTAATCGCCCACGCTCATTTATTTGTGCAATTAAACGATCATATATATTATACACAGTTTGTCTACGCTAACATCATAAAGAAACTTTCGTATTGTTGTATGTTTATAACGTTGTCACGCATAAACTGCTTGACCGATTTAAAAAATTATTTCACAATTCGAAAGCTGCAACTTCACTGAGCTAGTAATAAATAAATGTCAGCAGTTCAAAACTTTTTTTATTGAGCTTCCGCTGCTTGAGCTGCGAGTTAGCGTTAGCTGAAGTAATATATAACAGTTATTATGAATATAGTAATTACTTATATGAATATGTATTTTTATACTTGTAATATATTTTCATAAAAACATTGATAAAGATAACGAACAAATACTAAAACTCCCTTACATCCATAACATCATCATTTCGACTGGATCGTTGAATGGCAAACGTGCCATATATGAACACTAAAAGCCTATACTGTAGAGATATGTTTTATACTGTTCTCTTTTAAAAAGCTGATGAAACTGGATAAATGCAGGCGTCAACTAGATAAAATTTCAATTTTCAGTATGAATAACCTTATATTCCGCCTTAACTCAACCGTTATTGGAACTTTCAAAGAATTTAAGCGTCGATATTATGTTACGTAGGCATTGTTTTTCAATCTCCACTCGAAGTTTACTTTTTTATGAAAGAAAATTGGGATGTTTGCTTTAAGCTCCGCCATAATGGAAGTAATAAAAAATCATACGAATTGAACAGTCTGCGTCAATATATTAAAGTGATTTGAGGCTATATAGAATATTTCATGAATAGCCCGATTTCTCGCGCAGTAAAAAATCATTTCTGAATGTTATCGTATTCTAGAGAATCTTTTTCGCTAATTGAAACTCCTTTACACACCAATACACATAACATAGCGGTGTAGGGATGTGATAAATCGATACACCCATGTGACAGTTTACAGCTCGTCGCGACACTAGATGTCCAATTAGTAGACCGTCTACAGCGAAGCGCTCCCCCGAATTCGATGTTTACTTCTGCTTACTCGTATTAACATTTAAAATTCGAACCGTTATTTACAGCCAATATAATTGACGTTTGGTTTGTTTTTTTTTTTTAAGAGTAGCTTGCTGCTTTTAAAATTGGCGGCAAATAAGAACGTGTCATTTAAAAATATACTTAGTCTGGCCATAAATACTGTTACACTTAATTATAAAAAAATATTACATTTGAATTTCGAATCTG
>NC_052115.1:2355288-2392251 GCF_012273895.1 Zerene cesonia | reverse complement strand
AGTAATAAATGTTATTTGCAGTTAACAATTTTCTTTTTTCTTTATTACAATATTTATGGCAAGACTAGGTAATATGTTTATTTTTAAAATGTAAAATGTACCTAAATAATTGCTAGTTTTCAAGAGTTTTCTAGTGTTTGATATTGAATATAGATATTGACCTTGTAAATCCTTGTGATAATTATAACTCTGACATGGCAAAAATATATCATTCGTAGTGTCTATGTCTATAGACACAACCAATTGTCCACAGTGCCACGCTATGCGGCGTGCTGGTGGCGGTGTGCGCGGCGTGCTGCCGGCGGCCCGCGTCCTCCGACAAGCCGGAGGAGATGTCCGAGTGCCGCGGCGTCTATACCGTCAGCGCTGACGCCAGACTGACTCCGGTGAGTCTCGCTTTATTGTTAATAGTATAAGACAAAGTCGTTTTACGCAGTCTCTATGTACGTTATGATTAAATATCGTTCCATTCGACATTACTAATTAGAAGGGGGCACATTTAAATATAACAAACGTTTAATACAAACCACAAATAACATAAGGTGTGTAGAAAAATAGATTAAATCTCGAAGCTAAATTTTAATAAAACAATCAATAAAATGATCAATTCATAGGCAACTAACAAACTATAAACCATCCGTCTTGTTCATGTTAAATCGATACTCGTTCATAAGTTACTGATAGTTCTGACTTCACTTGAAAGGCACTTTATTAGTTAAGCCTTCAATACACTTCATCAGCCGTCAGCGTTAGTCAAAGGGGCTAATTCATGTTTTATACTAACCATGGATAAAAAATGTGTTAAAATTCAGGCTACAATTCATTTTGAAAACTAAGACATCCCGCCTCGTGATCAAATTTTCTCTATTCTTTCAAAATTTCTCATTTATAAAGCAAGCTATATAACTAGAAATTAAACTAAGACATCATTTTTTACTTTCTAAGATCTTATCTATCTAATAACTTTTATAAAACATTGGTCATGCCATTTCGCTGTTCACCCAACTACCCAACCTGCTCTTTTGCTGGTAGTGGTATATATAAAAAAAAACTATACTACCACCGTATTAAAAACAGAGCAAACACTTTAATTACACGAATATTAAAAAAAAGCGATATACGAGTAAACGTGCGTTGTAATTTTCAATGGAAAACTCAGCAAAGAAACTAAAAAGACATGGAGTCGGTATTCATTACGGCAAAGGCTTTGTTGTGTAGTGGAGTGTCAAAGGTGCTAGAGTATTTAAACTGAACACTTGGGTTTTCGCCCACAATTATTGTGGGAAAACGTTTTAGCTTTTAACACAATGAAGAATAATAATTCTTGAACACGTTCAATTGTAGTGTCTTTTGATCGTTTTAAATGAATGTAATAGTAATGTTTGTATTTTATACAAGTATATTTACAAACTGAAGACTACGGTTTAATGAAGCGAATCATTGCATATACTCACGGGGATGTTAATACGAATATTTCGTTTCGAAGCAATACTTTTAAAAAGATAATATATAAAATTCAATTACTACACCTCTTCAGGTCTTACGACTATTTATTTGTATTATTTTAGAATGAATGAATTCAAGAAGACTGCGAAATTTTCAATTAATTTGAATTTTTATTCTCATCCTAATAACAAAAAGCGTACAATGCGAGTAATTACGTTTGTTAAATTCATTAAACGTGAAATGGCTCCGTTGAACTGTAAAATATCAGTAAAAAATTATCAGTGAATTAAAGTCGTTCTGAACGGAGGAAATGGAGAAATAAAACATTGTAAATTTTTGAATAAACAGCTAAACAGCGTTCGAACACATTTTATTTAATTTTAGCCATTTAACCACTATAAACGGGAGTTGTCAACTAGCGTCAAGTCCCCTTAAAACACAGCGAATGCCCTGAAATTTGCCATTTGACCGATTTTAAGAGACTCCAATTGCAAGTGGTACTTGCGTGTTCAGTTAAAAAATGCAAGTTAATTATACTGAAGCAATATTTTATATCCTTTGGTACTGCGAGTCAGAGTTCGATGAACCCTGATTCCGTAGCACAATCGGGGTACGTCTAGTTTTGAGCGATTAAAGCGTTTCATTAAATAACAAACTATTCATTTTTCGTATAAAATCTAAAAAAAAAAACAAAGAGAATACTTAACGTTTTGATAATCCGTGAGATATTTTTTGCCCATTTTTTGTTTTTTTTTTCATGTCCTATTACATGACTATTACATTATGTTTTTGGTAGGGTAGCTGCGAAAAGTGGTGAATTAAAATTTAAATTGCATACAAATAGTCACAACAATTTACCATAAAAATGACACATCACGCACCTCGACAAGAAGTAACAATGGCTGTCAACCGAGTTAAATGCAATGCAGTTGACTAATAAAACATGCAGTACAATTAGAATGCGTTCACTCGCAAATGAGACTTCACTTTCAAAATAACAGTAAGCCCAGTGTGAAAACATGAATTTATTATAATAGAAAGCAATTTCCATACAAACATGTAAATACCACAAAGCGCATCATCGCACCACTTTACTGCATTTGATCTAACTCAGTTTAGTATTCCGATTGTTTCCGTTTTGATTGAGTTTGCGTAATTAATTAGAAACGTCATTACACTTCGCTAATCGCAAATTTGCCACTGTTTTAGCTTCGGAATGGCTAATTGAAAGCAAATTTGGATAGGCTGAAACTTTTTCCGCTATTAGCGATTCCATTTTGTTCCATTTTACTAGGCAATTTTGAACCGTTTTTATGATGATATTCAAACGGCATTCGTTATGCGGTTTAAGCTACAATTAGTATCAATATAGAACTGCGAAGCTAATATATATGTACTAACTGGCCGACTTTCTGGTGGGTATTTAATAATTATAACAATATTTATACTTTATTGCACTCACAAGACCAGAAACGGCGAACATACTAAAAACAAAAACACACACGAAAGCAATTTAATAGGCGGTCTTATAGCTAAATAGCGATATCTTCCACACAACTATAAGCATTGTATAATGAAAGATTTGTGTGGTGTAACTTAACAAACATTATGTACTAATTATAAATCTTAATGGGCATTATTTACCTCAATCCTCATAACAATATTTCACAATATAAAACATTTATAAATATGTTCGGTAGGCAGGTTCATTTCATTTCTTTTTGTATGACCTTCAAGACATGTAATATATTATATTAGTCTCTTCGTGACCACGCTCGCTGTAAAGTGCTCGAAACGTCGGGTTAAATAATATCATGAATAAATCGCGTTTAAAATCCGTTAAAACGTCGTTAATTTCTAAATGTACAATACTCGCGTAAAATCAAACACAGCAAAATACTAGGTTCATTTTATATTTCTTATTCACTATAATTTAATCGTAACATCCTGACATCGCTTCAATACAAATATGCCTATCTAGTCTGCACCTCCCAGCAAAACAGTTTTGCACAATTTGATATTCTTCCACTTAATTGAGTTTCCCTTCTTCCGAGTATTTACGGAATAACGTCACCGCTGTAACGCGGTTACCGCAGTTTCCGCCTTGGGATTGTGCCGCCGCCGCACGCGTCAACGCGGCCTGAATGGGGCATTGTAGGTGCATACTACATGATGATAGAGTTGTATTAAAAAGTGAGGGAACATGTGTAATGATAAAATTGAGGTACACAGTATCTATATTATGACCTTCAATTCTCTAATATATACTCTACGTAATAATAATAAAAAATTTATTAAAGTTGTTTAAAAAGTTAATCTCAGGAAATACTGACTCTTTAAATCGAGATTCTTTCACCGTTGCATGTGTAGGTGATCCTATACATACATTTATGTACCACAGGTGTAGCCGGGGCGGACTGCTAGTGTTTTATAACTGTATGTATGTATTACAGGGAGTAGAAATTGTATACCATATATAATGTGTATAGTGACTCCGTAATAAGTCAATGTCAATTGAAAATTACCGCTGGAATGCATAAGATAGTGTGATGTTTTTGATAGTATGGTTAACCACATTAAACTTTGAGAAACTGCGTTAACTTTTCCTGGAAAACTTGCTTCGTATTTACTGTAATGCAATGCATTTTAAAACAGACGTTTTATGAGGTTTCGTGTTTTATTTTGATTGCTTTGCTAAATTTATGTCAAACGTAATAGTTATTCATATATGATAGTGTTTTCTTGACCTACAACGAAACCTTGATATAGGTACGTGGAGTGAGTCCATTTTATTTAAAAATAAAAAATTAAATAATAGTATTAAGTAGTTAACTTATTATTTTCAAGTATCGTTACGAAAAACGAATGGAGTTTCTCAATTCGATTGTATTTTTTTGGTGTTGTTATTTGATAATACCGTGGTTTTTCAATCGATTGACGTAGTTCATTTTGTATTTGATAGGAAATTGTTATCATTTGTCAGGAACATCGGTGACCTTGTTTTGTAGAAATAATGTCTTTTGAAATTGTGACTTTAATTTTTCAATGTTGATTATATTTAAAATTGGAGGAATACAATGTGTACTATTCTCTACAAAACAACACAAGATACACTAATATAAGTACCTGTACCTTCTCACTTCATTATTACGTATATGTACTTAAATTTTGTGACGTTAAATTTATATCAATCATAGAATGATCCCTTCAAATAGCGGAAACCTCTAAAGATATGTCTACGTGTAATAATAAAAGCACTTCCCAGGCAGGTTTTTACGAGGTAATTTGTGTGACAGTGTTATAGTCAGGCCAGTGTCAGATAGTAGAACAAACTGGCAGACCCTTATTACGGGTCCAATGCAGGTACATCTGCCAGAAGTTATCTTGAAATGTGTTGGGTTTCATGCGCGTGTGTTTGGAATATACTGAATTTAATTTTGAAAAGGATGAAAGAGATAGACAGATTATACAATTTATTGTATTTTAAAAGAACAACAACTGTTCACAAGCCGCGCTCTTTTACTCTAAAGCATAAACAAACTATCTCGATCGTTGCCTATACGAGTCAGGCAATTACCTGACATCCGTATTACCATTCTGGAGTGTTTGTAACGTTTTTATAACTTTAAAAACATGTTACACTAGGTATGTACAATTTTTTTTTAACATTCAACATTCGAATGGATTTAAATATCGAACGTTATACATTTATTCTATAGATATTGAAAGGGACAGTTGCCATAATTATTCTAAACTTTATAGAGGGTAGTACAGAGTATAACTCACGATTCCATTTTGTTCCATTTTGTCCAAGTTGATCGACATCAATCTTGACTTATGGTCTAAATGCCTTATTAATATTCATTATATAAATACTGCTTTTCCGAGACATTCTATAGGATTAAAAAATAGGTAATTAATGGACGATGAGCCCAAATAAACTTTGTTACGGATTCTAATAAGGTATTTGAGCAACCCCATTAAAGATACTTTATGATAAATAATTATTCTACAATTTTATTTATTGTTTAAATACAAAATATACATTATGTAATATACTGTATTTTTGATATATGAGAAATTTATAAATACATCAGCATTATAAAGCTTACATTTAATACAATAATTATTTCCTTCAAAAATTCCCAATCAAATAGAAAAGAAAGCCTACGGAGTACTAAAAAACAAACGCATAAAATAGAGTCGAATTGAGAACCTAGTTCGTTCATATTTTCAAAAAGTTCTCAACCTCGTTCTTTTTCAGAACCTTCTTCATCTACTCGTAAATGTTTATTCGTAGAAAGAACAAAAGCGCGTATAAACGTGAATAAACTTTCATCTATGTGTGTGTGCATCCGTTTATAATCTGTGGTGAAAAATTACCAATACTCGTTTACCTTCAGCCTTATGAAGGAAATTGCCTCCGCGAACTGTGACGAGCGTGGCAAGATAAAATTTCCCTCTTACCAACCCACTTCGATGTTTTCTATTTGTTCCATCAATTCAATTCTTTATTTCGAATATTTATTTATGTGTCCAAATGTTTCAATGGTAGGTGTAAACTGATTTTTGATAATTAGTTTAAAAAGTTTAATAAGTAAGAAGAAATTAAATTCACTAAAAAATACGGTTTCACCTCCGTTTTACAATTGTGTTTCAATTAGTTAGACAACAATTTATAGCCAGTTTTAACCTTAAATTATATACCTATTAATATTTTCCTATAATAAGAATACATCGCAAAATACTCTATTTCTAGAAGGATACTTACACTTAGAAATTGGACACATGTATACGTTTCAATTCTAAAATTCTATCCAATTTCTGAAAAAGCAGTTATATTAACTGATAAAGAATCATCATTTAAGATCATAATTATATATATAAGACCATTAACATAGAAGACGAATTCCAAATCAGTATTCACATCGAATTAAACAAAAGCGTTGCATGAATTCTTTGTGGTAAATGTTAAAGTATGTAAATTCAATCCTTTGTACGTGAATTAATCCTTTTACCGACTTAAGGAGCACTGGACACAATTTTCGAGGGTGCAGGCTTGGTGAGAATCTAATTAGGAGTCTTTAATTTTTTTGTTATATACCATTAATACGTTTTTAATAGATACAAGCTTTTAGATGAATTTTAAATATTTTGCTTGATTCATTAAATATAGCAATTATTAAGATTTGAAATATAAATGTTTCCGAAATAATTTTTTATAAAAAAAATCATATATAATGCCTACATCCTAAAATTATAAATGCGAAAGTAACTTGTAGCTCTGTCTGTTTCTTTTTCACGCCTAACTTTTGAACCTATTTGGATGAAATTTTACATAAAGCTAGTTTGACCCGAGAAGGGACAAGTTCAAATTTGCGAAAACCCCCGGGAACGGGAACAAACGGGACAAAGTTTAACACTGACACAAGATGACTTTTTTAAATATTAACACTTATAAAAAGGTTCATAATAACGTCACGTCAACAATCAATAATGTTAACAAATCCACGGACATCCATCATAGAGTATCGAATTTTAAATGTCACTAGACAATATCGAACACATTTGTAATGAGCGAAATGACACGTGGGCGGATTGGAATCTAGGCGAACGATCTCGAAGCCTTCAGATATATTTAGCACGTGTAAATCTGACATTTTTAAGTGCCCTATCTCTTGAACTTTAAACTTATTGCCTATCGCCATGTGACTTTGAGAGCTTCGCACACAGATTTCTATCTATAATGCAATTTATTTCGCTATAACACGTTAAAGATCAGATAACATATTAAAGGTCGAATGGAAATTTAAAAATAAAAAATACATTAGTGATAGTTATGAACTAAGAAATTAAAAAAAAAAGTTAAATAATTAAATAATGGTTGTTACCTGACGTGTTGAGGTCGATGTAGTATCTTTAGTTTCTAAAGGATAGAAATTTATTATGTGTAAAAGGTAATTATTGAAATGCACACAATTATATCTAAGGAATAATCAAATCGGAAATGTATGCGCGAGTAAGCTGAAACACATAAAAAGGTCAAACAAGATAGCATCACTTCCAGCACGGACTTTTCATAAAGACCGATTGTTTTCACGTGTTCGATTTCACGTTTTACTTACTAAAATTGATTCTTTTGTTTATGTGAAATTCAATACTCATAGTTCGCTTTATTTTCGAAATACAATGAAAGTATTCACTCGCTTGGCAGTTAATAAAGCTTTCCAAAGTAATACTTTTCAAAAAGTGGGACGCAAGCGGGAATATAAGCTATTATAAAGGCTTTCAACTATGATAATTATTCAATGTGGGATACTCTAGATGAATATACGGTATTAAATAAGTATAATATTGCTTAATAAAATTAAAAGATTCAAGCATTTGTAATTAATGTTTTATTTAATTGTGACAGAAGAACTCGATCAAAACGTATTGTGCAAATAGTAATACTATTTATACGTTTTGATACGGTTTTTCAGGTCAAACCAAATTTGGAATTATAGTTAATCACAGGTATATATTTGTACGAAACACAATAAACCCAAGTTGTACACTATTTTAACACTTTAAACTTCGCACGTTGAACTTAGATTGGTCTAAGCTCAACCGCACAAAATGCTAATTCTTGCAACCGCAACTTCCAATGACACTAGACGGAAGGACGACTCAAAATTCTAGAACCTTCGAGAGAGGGATAGAAATTCCGGACGCAAGTTTAGACGAACAATGTTCCTGTTCGAGAGCTCGTGAGATGCAGCCTGCATTCACGGTACATTACCCTGTCCTACACTAACGACACGTGCGCTCTGTTAAATGATCTGGGAATTTATGTCTTGTTTGAGAGGATTAATGGGAATTAAATATTCAAAGATGGATGAGGGAATTCGGCGAATAGACGCAAAGTCATGGCCGCATAAAGCATGTGTAATGTACATCTATAATAGAAGAATATCATAAATATTCTTAGTCACTTCGTAATTAAAGTTAAAAAAATAGTAATTAAATATTACAGCAAAGATGTGGCAAGGTTAAACATTACTAATTAAAATTTCCTTGAGTCGTAATTTTGTTTAGTTTCAGATTCGAATTTAATTTATATTTTTGCTTAAAATGCTCGTCTCTAAAGATTTTTCTTGTTTAATTGCAAAACGAAATACCAGGGGTATAGAAGTGTGAAGAGCCATGGTTGAATGTCAGCGGAATTAACGATGTTGGTCGAAATAAAAACCGCGTTCAGGGTAATTGGTTTCGCTCTGACGGATACGCTTTACATGCTCGAATAAGGAAGTAAGGGTAAGTTCCGATAGCCAGAGTAGATCAGATATTATCGAGCTTTATCCGATTTTCAATATTGAAACATACACAGTACTAGTAAATCTGTTGTATAGTTTATTAGATACTTAAAATTGAGGTTAACTGGCCTTTACAAAAATTACATAACGCGAGTCATATTTATAACCCTTCTGTATTAGTTCGTTGAAGTCACAGTTAACCTAATCAATTATTTATGAAATTATTATTACCTTAACGCTGAATTCAATTCACTCATTGCCGAAATAAATATTCGTATCGTAACAACATCAGCTTACATGCCTAAATTAATTGATCAAAGTCGTTAAAAATAGTCAATCAATTAATTTGGACAGCGAAATGCCGCGTGGGGGACAGATTGTTTGCAATGACGCACAACGATATACCTATAGTTCCCCTTCGTTGCAAACCCTCCTAATCGACGGCTAATAACGTTTAATGGTCGTTTCCTGAGGTAAACATTGTTATCTGTGTTTTACGCTCTGCGTTTGTTCCAAATAATTTAAGATGCTGAGATTATAAAATAATAACATACCTACTGGTTAACTGGGTCGCTAACGATCTTGCCTTATGCATGATATTAATAATAAAACTAATGCGAGGTAATAAATTGTGTGCTCTTATTTTTGTGCCTATATTTACAGTAAACAGTTAACGCTTTATTCATTATTAATTAGTAACAAATTTCACAGTTTAATTATAACTGTTTTAGTAACGATATGCATGAAGGAAGTCGGCATTTATGTCCTTCAAGACGTCAATAATGTTTCAATTCATAAAAAAACGACAAAAGCAAATTCCGTCCAGTCTTCTCAATTTGGGAAGATTGAATAAATGACACAGAATGACGACAAAAATAAATACCGAAATAGCTCCATGGCTGTACCGAAGTTACTTTCGCGCGCAGAGTTCATTTCTATTACCCGTCTCGTATCTGCTCTATTTTCGGACTATCCATTTTTCCCAATTTCGATTCGGCGCTTTAAATAGAAAAACATCTTACTGTTTTCCAAGTTAACAGAACTATGAAGAATGTTCTACACTCTATGTCAATAACGGGACATTTTACTAAAACTGTAACATATTTTATTTTGTGACGTACCCAAGAATTATCCGCGAACAATGAGTTTATATCGTTAATTAAAACTGGATAACTAAATAATTTTTTGCACAATTCACTGTACCATGAGAAAATCGTGTAACAAACAACATGTTTTCTTGCATTGCATACTCATACGCGTATAATTTGTAATAACACCAAGTTTAAAGTTTGCAACTTTGCTAACTTGAGTGTTTCGACACATATTTTCGTAATGCAATTAGAAACTTTGTAACGTTTTGACAATCGTACTCCGTCGGAACTTTACACTTAACTAATGTAAGGTATATTCATTTAAAGCGTTATTAACAACGTGGTTACTCTTCGATAACTAACATCACCTGCCCTGTCTTAATATTAAAAGATTTAAGACTAAAGACATTTTTTATAGTGAGAAAAATATCTTGCTGCGTCCCGCGGCTTCCCCGCATAAAAATTGTAAAATATTTTATTTTGGTATATTTACCATGCATACTCAGCGATGCATTTAGTCAAAAGTTGTGTTTTTTTGTATTTCAAACAGACATTCTAATAAATTTATTGGTATAGACAAGCGGAATTTCTTTTATGACACCGTCGGCAATGGAGCTGGTGGGTTGCCTGAAGGAAAGCGCTACCACCACCCATGAACATTTGGAGAGGCGTAAGGTCGATTGGAATGAAACTAGCGGTCGGTTTTTGTACCAAAATATAATTTGCCTTGTATTATTTGCTTGGTCACACACGTGAGTTTCACATAAAGATTCGATTCTCTATTTCTACAAAAGTAAGGAGACGTTATATTTTAATATCGAAGGTGAGTGTCAATGGAAGTAATACAAAAAGCACTGCATGGATTGATATCCAGTTCGCAATCTTATATAAAACATTTTTCTGAAGATTAAAAATACTTGATGATTAAAAAATATTTTAGCTCCGTTGTGTTTTTATTATTTGTAGTTATATAACGTGTTATATGTCTATTTCAGAAGGAACTAGTATGAAACGGATATCAATAATTCAATTTAAATGCCTTATACATTTTCGAAGACTACGAAAAATTTGTAGTTCTTTAGCGAATAAATTTAATAAATAGAAAAAACATTTACTTGAGGAGACATTTTAATCGGATCCGTAGCGACGCCAGACCTTACACGGCTACCCATAATCAAACTTGAACAGTCGAAATTCTTGTAATCTTTAGGTTTTTATGTGCTTAAAGGGATATGACATGTCTTTTATTGAGATAAATAACAACCATCAAAACCGATATGAAACTATTTCAATTACTACTATACTGTATGTATCAATGGAAGCGCAGCCTTTGATGAATTTAATTTTTTTTAAATTCATGTTCCCGCCTTATGACTAATTATATTATATTTTTTAATTTTTATAAACATTTATCCGTACTAATATTATAAAAACTAGTGACTTAATACGTTATTTGTAACGCTTTGCCCCCTTTTAAACGTGTGGGGCACATTAGCAAATGTTCATGGGTGCTGGTGATCCGTTATAACAAGGCGGTGGATAGTGGTAGTCCGCTCTAACATAAAAAATATGTCCTTTAAGACATCGAGATCATTATAAAAATTACGTTAACATTTTTCTTTCTGTTCTTTCATTTACATGGCTACATGGTTTTTAAGAATTAATTGTAACTAAAATGAGTCTTGGTTACTTGAATAAATAAGTTATATTAATATTATTATTTAACTTAACTGCACAGCGAGATGTATCTTATAAATCTAGGTATATATTTCATTAGCATCCATTCTCAGCATTAAGATACTAAACTTAGCTAAAGCTAAAGGGATTAACGGTGTCCAAGTCAGGCAGGTTGGCTTAAGCGTTAGATTGTTTAAGTTAACAGCTAAATTACTCCAGTAAACTTGTTTGAAGCTTTGCCATCTTCGTCCTGCTGTAGAGTGTACATTTTTAATGAAGGGGAACGAATGTACGACTTTGATTATTAGAGTGAAAGCCATCGTTTTGAAATCCGATGCTGATTACGTTGCGACATTTCGCCGGGAAAAGGTATACACGTGCCGCACCATATGACGTGTATAGATGCATCGTATGCCTTGTATATATATTTAGATTTAATATTAAGACATACAAGTTTGTTTGTATCTTATTGTATTATAATATCTTTTCTCTTTATTCCTTGCTAACGTCTAGTGTATTTTTTTTTAACAAAAACAAAAAATAAATATCTATTTTGAAATTTCGATTTACAGTAAGGGAGTTTATTCGATATTAAATCAATATAAAGTGAAAATATAAATATTTTAAATCAAGTAAGTTTCCACCGACGCACCCTAAAACTATTTTTGTTTTTATACGATAATAAAAAAAACACGCTAGCCGAACTCGGTTACTTCAAGTTTATTTTCTATTTCTGTCAAAACTACAACAAAACACTGTTTTTTACATTTAAGACCACTTACCTTGCCACCTCCCACTTCCCATACCTCAGGCCGCTCGTAAATTATTTTTCCTTAAATTTTTGCTATGTCGTCCTTTTCCATTTTTCTTCATTCTATCATATCTTATTGTCGTCAAAAATTATCGGCACTGGCCTAATTGAATTATTTTTATCAAATTATCGATTAAATGTTCCTTATCGGTCATATTGTATTAAATAAAGCTGTTATTAAGAATCACAATATAGTTAGATTATAGATATAAAATAAAAATTCTCAAGTCTAAAGCTGGTTGTGTATAAACAGTTGCCTCTGTTTTCAAAGAAGATATATTTCCTTATTTTCTCATAAAAGCATATAATTTATAATACCTAACAATTAGGCTTATACGCTCATAGTATTTTATAGTTCTGTGTACGACGTGTGTTAGTTCAAACATTAATCAATTAAAAAAAAAAACTTCTCTTTACCTAAAAAAAATCTAAAAATTATGCACACATTATATACCAATTAACAATCCCCGAAGCGTATACGATAAGCGTATACTTTACACATCGATATTGCTCATTACGATTTCATAAGCGGCTCCGGAGCGAATTCCCCGGTTAACAAAAATAATTTGCACTCCCGGATCGCCCCGGGGAGCCTTGATAAAAATCGCATTACTCGTAATTGCTTTAGCGAGATTAGCAAGTCGATCCTGAATCTACACGCTCTCAATTTATCTATAATATTTGAAAAACCTTTTTCGAGCGACGTACGCGATTATATCCCGTACAAAAATAGCTCAGTGTGAAATTAAATAAATGGCATGTATGATTTTATTCAAGAAACATTTATTAATGCAAATTTAGACATATTCAATTGCAATAGCGTTACGTATAATTAAAAGTATTCAGCGAAATACTTCTATTTATATCCAGAGTACTGAGTGGTAGCGTCCTTAACTTATAATAAAAACGGCGGTTGTTTTTAAATTAAAATATACTGCCGCAATTTTCATTTCTCAGTTATATATAAAGCAATATAAATAAGTCTTTAAATTACGTAACATCAATTGATTCAATACAAGCGATGTGGCAGACGAAAAAAAAAATAACTCTGGTTAAAATCATTTAGCTGTTTTGTATTATACCGCGATACTTGAAAGTTTTGTTTATTTAATTTCAATAGCAATCCTTATTCATATTATTAAATGTGAAAGTGTGTGTTGGTTGTTGGTCATTGTTTCATGTCGCAACGGAGCTGCTTTATGTATTTTATTTTATAAGAATACGTACGTGATGATTTTCAGTAAATGATCGTGTTTTTTTATCGTATAATATTTGTGTTTGGAGGCAGTTTTGAGACTAGAGTATTAGGCTGCTTTTAACCGCAGTATAACATCTTATTTTAATGGAAGGATCCAGAGGAGGTTCGATGAGCATTTGTATCACATTGAAATTTATAAATTCCAATAGATGGCATTGTATTATAACAAATGACATAGACTGTTCATCTTCTGAGTCAAAAACTAGATCAAACAAAAACTAGAACTAGAGGCCCATTTCCTTTTCCTCACCCGTCCCAGTCCAGTCCTTCTTTCCAGACTTTGATCCTTTCCTTTTCCCTTATCCCATAAAAGCGGGCAGCACATTCGTAGAGGCACTACCTTTGCGAATGTTCATGGGCGGTGGTGATCGCTTACCATCAGGCGAACATAAAAAAAAAAAAAAGATTTTGTGATGTTTTTTCTATCACTTAAAAATTTCGCATTTTAATGCAATAAAAACTACAATTAAACAGTTTGCAATTTATGATTTGAACAGTCACTAAGCGATATTCTATAATATGATACGTGTAAAATGTTACCTTTTAATAAAACCTCGTACCCTACAGAGACATGTGTAGAGATGCGTTTCTTACGTGAGCTCGAATGTCTTCGAAAGTTGCAATGCCACTTGCTTTGTGGTTAAGTGCATATCGACTTCGATCCCCTTTCCTTTCACCATACATACTCATACCAAATAGATTATACATGCAGTTGTATCTATATGTGCTAAGAGAAACGAGTCTTCATTAAGTAGTCACATTATCAGTTTGTTCTCTATTATATACTACGTCTTCTGTATGTTTTTTTCTGCAAAATTTGTGTCAAAGTGCGATATTGTCATAACTTCACAGACAATATTAAAATATAGATAATATATATAAAAAAAGAAAAATGTAAATTTACACACATTTTTCTCCTAATAGCGTCGTATTATAAAGGTTAAAGTTTAGGATTTCCGGAACAAAAACCATCTTATGTCCATTTTCGAGTTTCAGACTACATCTGTACCAAATTTCACCCAAATCGATTCACTGGATTAGGCGCGAAGAAGAGCTAGACATACAAAGTCTAAACTAAACTTTCGCCCAAATAGCCCTTTCGTTCACATAGCGCAGATTTTTCGTGACGCCCATGCTAGATATCCGCAAAGTGTTCCATTGATACGTCGGGCTATATATAACATCCTACTTCCTACTAATTTTATAAATGCGAAAATTTGTAAGAATGTGTGTGTGTTTGTTGCTCTTTCACGCAAAAAGTACTGAACCGATTGCAATGAAATTTGGCACGTAGACAGCTGGACTCCTCGAATAACATAAAGGCAACTTTTTATCTCGATACTTCTACGGGATATTGACTTGCGCTGGTCAAACCGCGGGGCGCAGCTGGTATTGAATAAATCAAGTTTAAAATCTGTTAACAAGTTTTTAATTTCTTTTTTAAATGTATAATTCTCGCGTGAAAAAAAACACAAGAATATAGTACGTTATTATGTTATAAAGCCCTTTGTCGAATTACGGGTACACTTTACAGGCACACTGCTGCGCCCATGTCGGTATCTGGGTAACTGGGTTAATTTAAATTTTAAATGATTCATCAATTACGTGTCATTTAACTTTGAATTATTTCGAGCGATTATCTCGTTACTGATATGTGAAGATTTTTCCAGTGTATTTGCGATATGCGTGTACAGTATCTATTCAAATATGCATTTAGCAATTTCTTGAACTCTTGATTTAACTTCTATAATATATATTATTGTTTTTGTAAACACCTTCGTTGTGCAGTGATTCATAGGCGAGGGGAAAGAATCGTATTAGAATTAATTCAAAATTATAGTTCACACACATGCAAAATTTGACAATAGAACCGTAATACTCGACCTTTACATGACGATTGTTTTTATACGGTCATAATGTCTCATTGTGCGATGATACAATGGTAATTGTTGCAATGTGTTTAATTTCATAATACTCTTACGATTGTTTACTTCTTAACTTTCTCATCGCTTTCCGTACTTAAATCTCTGTCTTATGTATAAATTTATCAGTGAATGGTTAATAAAATAATTATTAAAAAGAAACCGAAACCACATTATCGGAACATTTTTAGACACATTTTTAGATCAAAACTTAAATGGTGGTATTATGGGCGGCACCAGCTTTCAAATAGAAAAACTATAATAAAATTCGGTTCGCCCAGTAAAAGCTATAAGACAACAAACAAAAATAATACATTTGAATGATTCCTTCTCTTTTTGAAATCGGTTGAAAATCGATGTGCATGATGCAGGCCGGTTTTAGTAGATTCGTCATTTCTATTCGACTATAGACACTTCTTAACACACATGTCCGTGACCTCGTACCGACTTCTTTAGATTCGATTTTCAGCCACTTTAAACGGACAGATTTAACTCAAACTTGGTAAACTTATCAAGGAACGGTGACAGTCTAATAATTTCATGAGTTTATATTATTATCCTGATTAGGATCGCCGTGATTAAAACAAATCTGGTGGGTTATTTTTTCATTAAAGTGTGCTTTTTCAACTATATTTTCAATAATCTACGAGTTTTTGACCTTGTAAAAAAAACACATAAAATTGTATACATAAAGAACTAGATAAAACACTAAAGACATGAGTACGTAGAAAATATCTAGTAATATTAATCATGTCCCATAATATGAACGTTACAACTCCTTCATTCACTCACCATGACAGAGTCGATTAACAGTAGCGACGGTGGCGGTTTGTGAGTTTGAGCATCTGAAAGTAAAACAAACAAATGTTATATAGTATTTCATATGTTATATAGTAATTCAGTTCGTTCAATCAGATGATTAATGTCTCAGTGTGCCCGAGACCACGGGACATATAAAATATGAGGAAAAAAATTAAAATAAATAAAAATCGTAACTATCATATTCATAATCTATACTGACAATATAAAGAGGAAAAATGTTTCCACAGTAGAAACTGCTGGATCGATTTCAAAAATCCTTTCACCCTTACAAAGCTGCATATTCACCGAGTAAAGAAGTGTATATAAAAATAAATCCAAAAAAATAAAATCTACTTAAAAAATAATAGCAAAATCGTAAAATAGAAGTTACATATAACCTAACCATAATTAAACTTGTCGTTATTTATACTTTTCAAGAGCACTAATTTGGAATCGTCTAATTCAATTAAACATGAGAGGCGATGCTCATTATTTTCAGAGCGGGTATTGTAGATAACTTGTTATTCGAGATAATATTATGAGGGTTGTTTTATCAATCCTTAGTTAATTTCAGGTGGGTATGATATTTAAGCTGTTAAAACATTGCGTAACCACTCATATTCGTTGATGTAGATCATGGCATATATGTTAACTTTTAAGATATACACATAACACATTCCTCTACGTAATTAATATTTTAAAACTATTGCATGAAATGTATAAATTACGCTTCATTACAAACACAAACAATCAATACACAATAGTAGAGTCTTGTGCGTTTTCTTAAATTATTTTAACCGGTACGTTGACAAAAACAGTCCAATGACAAATATATTGAGAAACATACATTGCGTGCAATGTAAAGGCACCGTCTTGTACTAAGCGAGCGATAGCGCATTATAGTGCTCTCATTGCAATTCAATTGCAAGTGACAAATATGCGAGTGTTATGAAGTTAAATTGTGAAAAAATCGGCGACACTGGTTCTAATACAAATTAACAGCAATTTTCTTTCTAACCTCTTTTATCTGTTCTATGCTCATGAGTTATTTATCTTCATTACAAATTTTAATCTAAAATGTAATTTCCCAGGGACATCAAGAGGAACTGGCGGGACCTCCACCGGCGTACGACATAGCAGTGGCGGATTCATCACAAAAAGACGTCATTACATTGCAGGTAATTTTCATAGTATTTATTGTATATCTGTCATATATTAAAAAGTTTGTCGTGTTGTAACGAAATCCTACTATTCCTACTAATCCTACTAATAATATAAATGCGGAAGTTAGTAAGGACGTGTGTGTGTTTGTTGCTCTTTCACGCAAAAACCATTGAACCGACAACTTAACTTACTCAACAAATGTTTCAAATGTTTACCATGACTACGAGGCTTTGCTATAAATAATATATTAACATATATATTTGTTTATTTCAAACCAGGGCGAGCACGGCTTAGCTAATTAAAGACAATTAACCTTTGCCCACATAAAACAGCATTACGTGCCTATTAAATTATTTATATTAATTACAGGAGGTAATGACAGAAGGGTGCCGCTGTCACAAAGGGCGGGGAGACAGCGGCTTGCCGTCGTACGAAGCGGCCGTTCTGCTGAAAGACACTAAGTTATAATAAGTTGCTTTACTGTGTGTAATGTTAAGCTATTGATAATGAAGAAATGGTGTACACCACGGACGTAGACAGATTTTTCAGATTCAAAACTCCATGGTGAACACTTATAGCTTATAAATGAACATCCAGGGCATCTGATAGATAGAAGAGCAGACTAATAAATTACACGATATAATTTCTCTATTATTAATAATAATTAGTAATAATACTCCTTCTACGTGTGCCATAAACGTGTAAGTAGGTATTGAATACGGGCGATAACAGTGATTAAATAATGTTTTAATATCAAAGGATTATAAGGCACGTGCAATTAATTCGTTTTACGTATTTTGTTGTTTATCGCGTTTTGTGTATTATTTTGATAAATGTTCAATAACACATTATCTTTGTATCGCTTTTTACTTGCATAACGAATAAGTTTTTTTTTGAACTAGCTTCCGCCTGCGGTTACGTCCGCGTAGTCAAAGCAGTATATCGACATACCCGTATTCCTCGAACAGTTAACGTTCCCTGAGGATTTCAAGGATGAAAATATACTATTCTACGTAGTTTCTTGGGTACCTCTGTACCAAATTTCATCCAAATCGGTTGAGCCGTTCTTGAGTTACAAATAGCGTTACTAACACGGCCTGCTTTTATACATACCTATATACATACATTTTGAATTTCCCAATAACCGACCGATCATTATATATTCAAAATCAGCATGGAACTAATTTTCCACTGGATGTATCATGTTTAATGCTACATCGGTTTAATTGTTTTATGTAATGGGAAAGCTTATAGTTGCGTTGTACGCTGTCGATATGCGGCTGAATAATTGTTAGTTAATCAGATTGGATGTATTTTAATATGATTTCAACGGTATTTGTCGTATCGGTCAAAGTTTATACGCCACGATTGCCGCTGTACCTTTGATTTGTTTAATATAAACAAATTCTTTATGCATTTTCCACTTGTTGTATGCATCATCGCACGTGTTCTCTTAAAAATGCAAAAGAACAGATCTCTTCACATTCCTTTTCTTGATATTTATATCTAAATATCATTAGGGTTATACGAATCCTAAATACTTTCTTGAAATATATCATTAATATATGATATTTATAACCTCATCCTCATGTGTATGATATTGTATACGATACAACGCGTTTTCACTCGCAGATACTAAATGCCTTTGTAAGAGCTAGATCTAACTAGGGAAAAGCTTATCGTATCCATATGAAATTTGGTACAGAGATAGATAGATAGTGCCCAAGTGTCGCCGCGGGTTATAGCCAGTTCATTATATAACCATAATCTGAGACAAATTGTATATAAACCCTTATAGAAAAAAATACGCACATTATAGGTAAAATAGCGAATATTTCTCATAGGTGCGGTCCGTGTGGACCCCAGCAAGGAGTATAGCTATACATAAAATAACTATGTACTATACGATAACGTATTATATATATTGCACAGGATATTACCACGTCACCACAATTAATTTCAATATAATTTTTATACAAAGCTTATCTAGCGTATTAGGCGTAAAAAAAAACATTAAGTAAATTATTGAGCTTATCCTAGTTATTATACGTGTCTGTATCTGCGTTCAGATCTTATGACTAGGATTAACATAGCATCAATTATTAACATTATATCTCTAGCTGTAGGATAAACAACCCTTTGTTTTATAAATCTCATAATAATCACTATATAGTATAAAACAAAGTCACATTCTCTGTCCCTATGTCCCTATGTATGCTTAAATCTTTAAAGCTACGCGACGGATTTTGTTGGAGTTTTTTTTAATAGATAGAGTGATTCAAGAGGAAGGTTTATACGTATAATAACATCTATTAAACTACTCCGAATTTAACGCGTGCGAAGCCGCGGGCAAAAGCTAGTGCCTATATGAGAATGTATTTATATTTAACGAGTTATAAGTACGGGTAATTAATAAACGAGGGAAGGGAGAGGGAAAAGAGGGTAACTCCGCAAAGCCCTTTAGTTCACCTGTAATAGGATAAGGGATCCTGCTTTATTCAACTGATTTATCAATCGACAAGTTGGCGTAGCACGGAGAATAATATATCTGTCACTTTCTTTTGTATTGTATGACATGAGATGTACTGAAATTGCAAGCTCAGCCTTTAGAAATGTTAGGGAGAGAAGAACTTCATATGATTGTGTATTTATATGCCTTATATATAAAAATACTTGTATATAATCTTCACCGAATAGTCATTGTTATATAATATGTTGATTTTTTTTGCGATAAACTGTTAAATCACAAAACAAACAAGGGGTTAGAAAAAAATAGTTGCTAATTTGTATTTGGACACGTGGCGCCGCTTTCCTCCCAATATTTAACTCCATTGCACCTGACACTCGCGACTGTATCGCAATGAACGCACTACAATGAGCGATCGCTTGCTAAGTACAAGATGGTGTCCGTGCATGACAAGAAATGTATAATTTTCAATCTGTTTCTTATTGTATCATAATATATAAAATTCATGTAGAATTTTATAAAAAAAAACTCTCTTATGAGCGGCGCGCCTGCCTCGCCCATAACACCCTTCTAAACTCTCATCTACGTATAATCAAGAAAGTCAATATTTATCGCTGTATAATCAAATTTCTTTGACTCAGTCAACCTAATATCATATAATTTATTTTCAAAGTAAATTATTCAATTATGTATAAAGTTTAATTGGGTCATTGTTTTAACATTCATAGTTTTATTAATGCCGCCAATATACGGCCTAAAAATAAATTGTGTGTAATTTTGCAATTAACGCGTGTAGTAGATATTATAAATTTTAATCATGAATTGTAACACATGAAAATGTATATATGACACTGATAAATTTAAGTACAATATTATTATAACTAGATGTATTTGTATCCTAGTTGTGTAAGTATCTAAATGTGATTTGCTTGTAGACAATATAAAATTTTGTTAGTACTATGTGTTTTTAATTAATCCCCTTTAAATCAAATGAAATATACGACATTATATGCTATATGCGCACAACTAATCATACCGAACCTTAAAAAACAACCGCTATACCAATAACAATTCCTTATCACGTTTTTATTATTACCAAATTATAATAAGCATAATATTATTTCCTTATTAAATTCACCACGAGTTTGTGATTCATCATTACAATGATATCGCTGTAATGATTCATTCCATATAATTTCGAATGGATTATATTTTATTCGTAACGAACAATTAGTATGTAATTACGGAATGAATAATAAAACGCCGTAGATTCTGCTTTTATAACTCTGCTATCTTAATTCCGCTGTGTCATTTGCTATGTATCAAGGGTATTTAGTTCAAGTTCTAGTATTTACTTCTGCTTGTATTAAGCCGTGTTGAAGCAGGTGAGATCCTAGTCTCAGTCAGAAAGACCAAGCCTAGAACGTCTCAATGTGGTGAAGATCGGCGTCTATGTTGGTATGAAGCCCCATTATATAATATATATCCACGGTAAGCGTAGCGCGTATGGACGTGTTTCACGTCTATTCTTTTTGACCCTAAAGGCTGAAGGATGTGGATCTACACCCAATCCAGCATACGATAAGCTGGAGGGCTTCTATTATCGTTTTGGAGTATACTACCTAATAAAGTCGATTTCATATTTTTCATTCAATTAATTGTATGAAAAGAGGGATAGAATTTGGGAAGGTTTGAGATTGAGCAGCGAAAGGATGTGGGCCTCTGGACCCCTCACAACCCTCCTCTTCATCTCATGAAACGTGACGATCTTCTGTAAGAGTGTGGAACCTTTCCGAATGTGATCGTGGTCCAATTCGTGCCGATCATGATCGACTCCCACTCCAAAAATGTATACAGGAACTACTTTATCGATTTCAGAAATTCTTTCACCGTCGAACCTTATCCTTATCCTTAAGTGCGATAGGCTATATAAATAGGAACCACAGGCGAAGCCGGAGCGGACAATTAGCAATATAAACTCAAATGTATCTAGTCAACTATCAATCTTCAATAGCCAACTAACTTTACCGTGTTTGACGAGACATTATATTCTCGAGTGTAATAGGAACCTATAAACTATTAGTTGTATAAAACATGCTATTAATAAATCAAAAAACGTTTTAAAACATGAAAAACATCACTGAAATCTCTTTATTCGCGCGTAATTCCCGCATCGCGTTGGCTTCCATCAATGACGAATGGTACCTACTTTTTAAGTTGTAAAATGTGATTGCATTTCAACTTTATTATCCACCTACTTGCAGTTTAAAACCGCACGCATTAAAGTCTATTTATAGATTCGCTGACTGTGCGATATTTGTTCTATGGCAATAACGTTTTATTGTCACACGTACGGAGTTAATTTGAGTGATAATGGCTTTTAACAATGGATTTAATGTTTACAACGAGCACTATTTAAAACTGACTGTCAATTTTCTTGAATAAAAAGTTGAATTTTTTATACAAAACAGACCTTGCGTATAACCAAAAATAAAATATTTCATTCTTTCATTTATAAAGCTTGTTAGATGTCGTAAAAAATTCGAATGCCATCCCTTAAATTAAATGTTTTGGCCCTATCAAGAACTTCAATAAAAATGTTATATAACTGCGTTCGCTCGTGGTATAAATATGTAGCATAAAGCACTAGGGAATTACATACATAACAGTGATAAATTATTTATGCTCCGGAGATTAGCACGTACAAACAAAAAAACTCTTCAGCTCTATATTATTAGTGTGGATAATTCTGAATCACGCACACATGAACACATACTAACATTGTTTCTGCCCACTTCTATGTGAACCAAAGCTATAAATACGTTTAATGCAAGATAGACTCTCATTAAACGAAGAAAACAAAGGGTAGTTGAAACAACCACCGTTTCAATGAAAGCTCAACAATATAAATAATGCAATTGAATATTCAAGTACTAAGTAGTGTTAGTGAAATGTCGGTGTAAAATATGCAGTTCTAAATAAGGCTCAGAATAAGAAAGGGGAGCGCGTGCCGCGGTCAAATGGAACTGTTTTGAGGGTACATTGTGAATATAGAAATGTATTATTTCTTACAGTACCTCGAGATATCTAAGATGCGGTAGGATGTTTCTTGACGTTGGGTACAATTCTATTTTCAACCGACTTCATAAGAGGAGGTTGTAAATTCGTTTTTTGTGTTTTTTAACTCATAGCTATTTACTTGGTGAACCGATTTTGATATTTTTTTTGTTATTTTTAAGCTAGTGCCACCCTTGTGGTCCTATTTAAATTTGGTCTGAATTTGACAATATGACAGCGTTTTATTTTTTATTAAAAAAATAATTTATAACAAAACGTAAACATTATTTCTATGTTCGAAGATCTTTAAAATTAAGAACCTACTTATGAAGTAACATATTGTTATCGATTTATGAAACTAAATAATTAGGAAATTATACAAAGGGGGTAATAGCTTATTATTTTGAACAAATTAAAATAGAAATAAAAAATAGCAATAGAAATCTTTATTGGCAAAAACAGTCAAACATTACATTTTGAAAATTATTGATTAATAGGATATGACAAAAGACTTAATTGCAAAGAGAATGTTAATATTTCACAATAGTTTTAACCGCCCAAAATTAATAATGATTCACATCAGTCTCTAAATTAATTTTAGCTAGAAAAATATATTCTTTAAATTTCACAATCAATTAATAGATTCCATTGTAATTAAACGGTATGTTTAAAGAACGAAACGGTAGAGTGAACATAGTGAATTTATAATAAATTTTTATAAAATTTACTGCAATTAAAGGCGTCACTATTGCTTTTAAATGTATAATTTACCTTTCACAATACTAGTCATCCTACTTATAATATTATAAATGCGAAAGTTTGTGTTTGTTGCTCTTTCACGCAAAAACTACTAAACCGATTGCAATGAAATTTGGTACGTAGATAGCTGGACAACTGGAATAACATACAGGCAACTTTTTATCCCGATATTCCTACGGGATACGGACTCACGCGGGTGAAACCGTGGGGAGCAGCTAGTCTTCTATATATGCAGGATGTGGCGTAATAAATGAATAATATGGTAAATGCAGGTACATGACGAGGTGGCGGTTCAGAAAAATATAATTTGTTAATGTTCCTCGGTTTACCAGATATGTGGAATTTTCAATAAATTTTCATATAAAGGTTTCCTTGAACGTGATAATCTCACAAATTCATAAACTTTTACCTCTTCATAATATAAGTATAGGTTAATAAATAACAAAAAATTCCCACAACACTTTTTTTAATCAAATATATATTATTATTATTCTATTAGGATAAGGTAAGATAGGATAATATACAATATAATCACTTATGCATATATAAATACTAAAATATTTAAATAACATAATCAAAAGCGAAGCACAACCATAAATAGGTTGTGTAAGAGTAATCTTATAACAAGAGTCTCACTTGAACCCTATATTATCAAATATAGGAGGTGCTTCAAACATCGTAAAGTTTACTTTAACGAATAATAAGGCAACTTTTGCTTTCCTTGTTGGAGATCTTACAATTGTATTACTTTCGTCATGTTCGGTGGAAATACAAACATTTTTATAGAAAGATCATTATTTAATATTTTTTATTTTGTACTAACCGTTGCTCGTGCGTCGTAAAATATTTTTTAATATCGGTTCAGTAGACCCAGAGATTATCATAAACTTTACATCTTCATAATTTACAAACAAATACAACTTTCCACCTTATAATATTAATGTTTTTATATTATTACCCAGGAAACTATCGAAATACCTATGTAACATTTAAACCCAATCGGGATAACCATTTAGAAGTTATGTGAATGAGATAAGTATAGAAGGATAATTCTTGCTACCCGTTGTCCTATTACTCACTTTTCCGTAGCAATGAAGCCAATTGTACCACTGTAAAAAAGCCTAATTTCATCAAGGATCGTATCAGATTGTAATAGTAAAATAATTTTTCAAATTGTTCGAGTAGTTTCGGAGCCTATTCAATACGAACGAACAAATCCTATGTATAATAACAATTAGTGGATGTAGAAAGTGACCTATAAGCAAAGACACTTTCGTATTAGTTAGAATACACATTTGTTAGGATAAGAATGAGTGCATACCGAATTGCAAATGTCCATTTCAAATTTGCATATTTTTAATTAACCTTGTACATTATTCCTGCAACTAGCGAAACGCTATAAAATTAGAGAACTTCTTTGTCAAAGCCGTGATATCCTAATCGACATAAAAGGGTAGATATATAGAAATATTCGAGTCAATTTTGGTTCGAAACAATTAAGTTTCGCACTGGTCACTGTTTTTTCTATTTCGAGGACAATAGAAAAAAACTAACTTAAACAAACACAATCTACAATGTCAACAACACATTTATGGAGGATACATTTTGTTTTCAATCAATAAATTCATGTGAAAATGTATTACGCAGTACTATTAAATTACAGTAATTTTAATTTTTAGTTTTACGAGTGCAGTGTGACCGAGGGCTCAAGCGTAGAAACGGTACAACGAATGGGGTTAGAATCCCGCCTCAGGACCTATTCCTTCTAATTTTTTTTTCAAATACCGAATTTATAAACCAAATAGGAAATAACTTCTCAGCCAGCGTCGTTATTCGCGCGGTTAATAAGGCCGGAACTCTTAAAATTACAGTTGCTTAGGTACAACGTTACGAAAATTGAGGTGTAAAGCTGGCGATAATATAAAAAGCTGTGTAAGTGGGGCCGTATTGTTCCGCCGAGGAGACGGCATTGTACTGAAGTGCGTTCGAGAGACAGCCTGCGAGTCCATTGTTTTCTGCACTTGTAAAAAAATTCTACTTCTGTAAATGTGTTACGGTTAGCGAATGGTCGACATTGTACTAATATGTGTTTTAATCATTACGACTTCTCGATCGTTTGTAATCAAATTTAAACATAAACTACAAGATGTGCAAAGGCAATTAATAATGATTGTGTGCGCATATCTTTCGAGCAATTGCACCTAATTAAAATTAGTCTTTCGTTATTGTCAGCAGTGTGTTTGAATGAAAAAAAGGACAAAATTAGTAATAAAATTTAAAATAAAAAAAAAAATCAACTGGGGCTGAGCCGGGGCTTTTCTTATGTATTAGTGTGCATCTGAGCTGGCAGTTCGCCTGATAATAAGCGATCATCAAGCAATGAAAATATCCAGGGGGAGGGCCGCTGCGAATGCGTTGCCCGCTTTTAAGGGCCCAATTCGTGCCGAAGCGTGCTCGACTCCCTCAATCAGTAGTATATGCGTTATAGGATTTTCTTCTTGTGGATAGTATTCTTTTGCAGTTATTAATACGTTTATACGTTTTAAATAAGCGAGGATATATAGCTTCTTAAAGACATATCCTTAGAAAAATAGATCTATTCATACTTAGGTGGATATATTTGATGGGACACGTTAGGGCTATATTAAGCGTCATATTGTCATATTCATTCACAAAAAAGGTTTCACGCCGTATTCGAAAACACAACCACATTTTATACTGTTTCCGCAACATTATTATATTACTGCAATAGTCTATAATGGGATCTAGTGGGTTCAATTTGCTCAGAATAGTGTCAATCAACTGCGGTCACTGAAATCTATCGCAAATCATGTTACGCGGTCAATATTTAAGTACATACAATTTAATTAAACATATAATGAGTGTGTACTTTTTTAATATTACTTTTTGATATTTTTGTTTAATGTGGTACATTATACCACATAACGGGTAGGTACATTTCGCAATTATTTCACTGATCGATTTTTTTTAAAGGCAAAAGTTTATTTTTTCTTTTTTCCTTCCATTTCTTTAGAAACTATTTGCGACGCTCAAACGTTAGACTTTGTACGCTATAAGCTATTATGATGATGAAGATATTAGGAGTGAGTGTTTATAATATAACCAAAATAACTAAAAAAGCAACTGAAAAAAATTTCGTCACCCATCCAATCTATTACAATGCGAACCGTTGCTTAACCTGTTTTTTTTATTATTGCTACAGCGGCAACAGATATACACGATCACTGAAAACTTCAACTGTCTCCCTATAAAGAGGTTTTTGATATATGTGTTTGACGAGCGGATGGACGAGCGGACAGACAGACAGACCCTTTGGGTGTGGAACCATAAAAATGTATTTATTTATTTATTTATAAAAATGTAAATACCAACTGAAATATTAATAATTACTAAAATAATTTATCAAATCATTTATTGATATCTAGTTTTAGAAATAAAATAGCGCAGCGCATATTTAAATCTCCAATGGTATTTAAATGTCAAAGAACTAAATTAAGTTGCGGTCTGTCGCTTATTCCATATGAGAATGCAATTAAACATGTCCGGCATATATGCATTTATTAAAACATTTATGATGACCTGTAGGAATCGAGTCGCTGGGAGCTAATGCTCCCAGCGACTTAGTTTTGCGATTAAGTTTGTTTGGGGAATTGTCAATTTTAACATATTCAAATTATAATCCTACTAATCCTACTATCCTACTTCCTACTTTTTACTTCCTACTAATCCTACTAATATCATAAATGCGAAAGTTCGTAAGGATGTGTGTGTATTTGTTGCTCTTTCACGCAAAAAGTACTGAACCAATTGCAATGAAATTTGGTACGTAGATAACTGGACAACATATAGGCAACTTTTTATTCCGATATTCTTACGGGATACGGACGTACGCGGGTGAAACCGCGGGGCGCAGCTAGTAAAATATAATTCAAAAGAAAAATATGAACACCATTTGACTTTATAATAAGTTCAAAAAACGTTAATTCGTTCCGCGAGGCAGATTCCTAATTCATAACCGATAAGTTACATTTTTAACGAAACGGACTCTTTTTGATAAAATTATGGAATTTTATAAATGAATTACTTGGCATCATGAACGAAAATTGTTGCAAATTAATATTTTCTTGTACATACTCACAAAAGTAGGGGGCTTAGCGCGTCGCAGCACTGTGTGTTGTATGTTGGTATATGAACTCACACGCTTCAGACACGACCTAATTTTAATGACACGTATAGTGTGCTCGATCTGCTCATATCTAAAGATAACTGTAACGAAGTTACATATTAAAACCGTGATGGAATAAAAAAGACTGACGGGAAATCGATTAATTGTATAATTTTTTTTAATATTCTAGTAGCATTTTTTTTCTTTTTTTTTGTTACTGATAAAAGCTTTTATGTGCTTACGCTATACGCTCGTTACAATTTTGACAACAGATAAAATTGCGTTTAAATATCGCTAAAAAATATAATCTAAAAATGAATAGTGAAGTAAATTCTGTATACCATTTTTACGAAAATTACGCTTGCTGATTATTATTGAAGATTATTATAAAGGACTAAAAATACAGTAAAAAAACTTTACACACTCCACCATGGACACCTACCTACACGCACATATACTCTTTTGTATAAATTTGCATTAGTATCTATCGAATAAAATTTAAATAAAAATGTCTATAAATAACATATTACGCTGTTCAAATAAAAGCGACAATAGATAATGAAAACCTGCCCATGATGCGGCCAAGACCTCTTAAAGTATAATACTATTTAACAATTTTTCAGGCGAGGCCGCTGTGACGTCATTAACAGTCTCTGACACCATTCATCTACATTGATTTGTAAGAAAAAGTTTTTTTATCAATGCTGCTTGTATTGTTTCTTTATAATATCGAACACAATGGGAAGTGTGCATATCTAGATATTTATTAAATAAGAAAAGCTCATTAAATAAAAAAAATTATACATAAAAAACTAAAAAGAAATGTATAAAATGTAAATAAGTAGGTTATACTAACAATTAATTGTTTCACATTAATTGAATTGAAACAAAACAAATTTCCCATATTAACGAGTTTACACACATTAAAACATTAAATATGACCATTGTATATTATCAAGATATAAATTAATTGTTCGACTGTAGGCATTTATAGGTAACAATGCTAGATCCTCTACATTTATCATATGTTTATTTGTGAATGCAATTGTTACGGTACATGTGTTGATAAGTTTCCGCAACGAATGAATTTGCAATACAATTTAATATACAAAATACAATTGTTTTCAACAAATCGACATTTGTAACAAAAACGATACAGTCTTCTAATCGTTACAAATACTAATTAGACCAAATTGAAACGGAACCAAACTCACAAAAAATCGGTACACCCAGTCGAAAGTTTTAAGGTAACAAACACAAAAAGGGCGAATTGTTACGATACTCCTTATTTAAAATCGCTTGGAAAGGTATAGTACCTTCATAAAGAAGCTAGTAGAATTTAATAAAAAGTGATATAATTAATTTCAGGTTAGCCTAACAACTTACAGAGATCATTAAAATGAATATAAATAGAAGTATTTTCTTGCGTTTGATTTTACGTGAGTATTATACATTAGAAATTAAAGGCTATTTAACTGGGAGACTCGTCTCCCTGTGACCACGCTCGCTGTAAAGTGTTCGAAACGTCGGGTTAATAATATAATGAATAAATCGCGTTTAAAATCCGCTAAAAGTCTTTAATTTCTAAAAATAAATAGAAGTAAATCGTGATGCCAATAATACATAAATTCATACGTCGCAGTTATATATATCTAGCGCCGGCCACAAATCTAAATATAGATAGCACTCAGTGAAAAGTACTTCAAGCTAAATATAAATTAGACGTAGGGTTACAATCACTACATAGTATAAAGCAAAGTCGCTTCCCGCGTCTGTATGTATGCATGCTTAGATCTATAAAAGTACACAACGTATTTTGATGGCTTTTTTTAATAGAGAGAGTGATTTATGTGGAAAGTGTATATGCATAATCTATTAAACGACGCCGAATTTAACGCATGCGAAGTTGCGACCAAAAGCTAGTTTAATATAAATAACATATTTATATTCACATTGCAAGTCACAAATTAAGATTTTATATTGTCTCTATAAAATACTGAAAAATATATATTCTCCTATTAAAACTTGTATACATATATTGCACGTTATTTTTTAAATTTTAAACATTGAGGTAAATACAAATTTTAATCGGCGATTTAATCTCACGTTTTGCCTGCAGCATGACGAAAATTAAGTACCTTTGTAAGCTTGGTCCAAAGACATTGCCAATTTTGTACTCCAATGAACTGGACATTTTATAAACACTCTGTGATAATAACAATACTAAAATCACGTGTCTTTTATGTTTTGACTTAGCGCATTGAGCAAACAATAAATAAAAAAACGAGTTTCTTTAACTAGCTAAAGCAAAAAACAATGAAAATCATACAGTAAAATTTGCATAAATACTGATTACGGTAAAAAAAATGCAAAAGAAATTTTTTAAGCCATAAGGTTTTACGATAACCATTGCAAAGAAACTTGCAAAAAATGACATTTTTAAATTCTTTTTGTGTAATGTTATTGAGTTCAATTCATATATTCGTTAAAGGAAGATATTTCTCAGGGACAACCGTTTAAAATGTCATCGACCTCTGACATAGAAACTTACATACGTACATTAATAAATGTGAAAGTTGTGATCGGACGATTATATCACTACTAGCTGCACCCGGCAAACGCTGTTCTGCCTTACTCTTATCATTAAGGGGTATGAAAAATAGATGTTGGCGGATTCTCATAGATACCGGATAAGCACAAAAAATTTCAACAAAATCGGTCAAGCCGTTTCGGAGGAGAATGGCAACGAAAACTGTGACACGAGAATTTTATATATTAGACTAGCTGACCCGGCAAACGCTGTTTTGCCTTACTCTTATCATTTAGAGGTATAAAAAATAGATGTTGGCCGATTCTCATAGATACCGGATAAGCACATAAAATTTCATAAGAATCGGTCAAGCCGTTTCGGAGGAGTTTGGCAACGAAAACTGTGACACGAGAATTTTATATATTAGATAATACAATGCTATAGCAGGAGCTAAAAAAAGTACGTAAGCTTCTTATAACATTTGTAAAGGTTCAGACCTAAAGTTTGGTTACACATGCTTGGTTTTGCTACTTACGTGGGTAAGGCCCGGTGAGGGACACACCTTGATACAAGTCTTATATAATAGACTATACATTCTGTAAATACTTTATACAATAGTCACTGGACCGTATTACATTATATGGGACAAAATCGTCCATATAACTTGAATCTCGGAATATGCAGGAAAACTTTAATGTACGGCTTATTTTGTACTAACACATTTTATAGATTTAAGGGATAGGCACGGATGGCATGTGTAGCTTTTCCGTTTTATCTCATTTAATAACGGTAAATAATACTTTTTTATATACAGATTTTAAACGAGATTTTTTTTTGCAATCAGTGTTAGGTATGTTAAACCTTGAAGGTTTATTTGCTATAGTATTTTTTATGCCATAGCTGGCAACTGAGCTGGTGGTTGGCCTGATGGTAAGCGACACAGCCCATAAACATTCGTAGAGGTAGCGCCTCTGCGAAAGCGCTTTAAGGGGTAAGGGATTAGGAAAGGATTGATGTATTGGAAGAAGGAATGGTCTGGAAAGGGTGAGGAAAAAGAAACGGGCCTCCGGCTCCCCCACACACCGTACGAAACACAAAATTATTACAATCTCATGAAAACGTTTCATTATGTTTGCCACTACTATGGAGAAACTGAGTCATTGACACGTCACATTACATATTGCTTCTAAACAAATCTCACAGAAGTATATAAAAGCAGTTTTTTAATATAAGTAATCACATTTTTATTTTCCTATTCAGCCAGTTTTTGAACGTTCGATAAATCGTAGCATTCTATTCAGGGATCAATTTAAAAATCGAACGTAAATAAAAACGAGTGGTCATCGTGGCAGTAAGTGAAAAAGCGGGTACTCTTTACTCTTTAGGCCATTCGCGAATCAAGCGGCATACTGAAGAGCCATTACTGTATTAAAACGCGCCCTTTTCAATCGTATCGAAGGGTGGTCTCGTCGCTTTGGATTTCTAAATTAATTGGCTCCGACAAGGACACCCTTGAGACCGTTTTTTACAATGTATAATGGTATTGAAATAATGATGAAAATAACAAATTCTCACTATTCATTAGGCGGATATACACGAACAGCCTCGGTCCATGTAGACGTGCCTCGGCTGAGGAAAGCGCTTGTACCCCCGCGAGCGAGCGACCGTGCGGGCTTTTTCTTATGGTCAAAGGCGCCTCAGTTGCCTGGCAAACTGCGCATTAGTATTTGATTTCGTGTTTCGCTCGTGATACTACCGCAGGACGTACCTATGATACACATGATGTTGTGACTCCCATATTCCCACTCGTTCGGCAAGTTTCCTCGCGTGGTTGTCTATGTGGACTCGTAATTATTAACAATATTTTTCATGGATACGTAATGGGAACCATTACCTAAGTCTGTTATTTTAAATTGTAATGTTTATTTTCCATTAAAAAATTAAAAACTCCGCATTTTTACTAATATTATGTATACTAAAGTATGTCACCCATGACTATAAACTCCGAAATATACTATTTATATCTTATTTTTGTAATAAAATTATGTACCTACTATTAAAGATCTATATAAAATATTAATTGTCATCATTATATTATTCGGAAGTCTTTTAGTAGCCTTTGTGCAATAGTGGACGTCCCACTTTTGGCACGACGACGTTTATAATTATTTTGTACGAAACACGCGAAACGCTTACTCTGGTAACGGGTTGATCTATTTTCCAGGAACTGCCAAGACTAAAAAAAAGTAAAAGCATAAAAATTCAATATATTATGCACGTTTAACATATATAGTCACTCATGTCTTCGTGTTGAGAATTAAATTAATATTAATAGAGCTATTGACGAGTTGCCATGTGAGATAAAGCACGATCGCAATATTGTAATACACACCAAAGAACCCTAAGATACCTAATCTCATAATTCATTGATATAATTTATATTTGAAATACAATTTAAATGGATAAAATCTCACCCAGGAGCGGTCTAGCTGATGTCAGCTAATTAAACGTTTAAAGTTTCACTCGTCGAGATTCCTGGCGAGGATAACGAAACGAGATTAACTCTTCCTGTTTGAAATTACTTATTTAATTGATGCTGGAAGTTTGTAGTTATTGCTGGTGATTAATAAACGGCAGTGGGTGTTCTTTTGGGATCGGGTGGGGCTATAACTATGCAACTTTAACGTATAAATAACCACCGTGGTTAAATGATTTTTTTATATTTCACTCGTTCCTATAAATTAAGGTCAATTTACCTAAAAAAATATCATGTTTATCATATAATTTCGATTTCTCCACTTTCACACGACACCTAATTCTTTACGTTATTAAGTTAACATAAAGAATTACAAGGAATTAACATGATACAGATAATTAAAATACATTTACTAGAATAGTACAGTGATAGAATATTACATTATAAAAGCGTTTTCTTGCTCCGAATATAACTTAAGATTTAATTAAATAAATCTGCCAGTCTTAATGAGATTGTTACGTTTTAAGTGTTTATTTAAATGTTCCTTACATTTAAGGAACATTTAAATAAACACTAGCACATTTGCTACTACGTAAATACTTCCTGACATCTAACTATGTTCCCAACTATAAAAACGTTTGGAGTTCTACAAGCCATCTCCGGTAGCACTCTGGGCCTAAGAACTTCCTGATTGTCACATTTGGACACCTAATTATCCATCAAGGGGTAAACCATGAAGGAATCATTAAAACCGATTGTAAGATGAGAAGTATCATCATCATCAGCCCATACACGTTCCCACTGCTGGGACACAGGCCTCCTATGAGGGTTCAGGCCATACGCCACGCTGGCCAAATGCGGGTTGGCAGATGTCACATGTCGTCGAACTTTTGATTCTTGGACATGACGGTTTCCTCACGATGTTTTCCTTCACCGTTTTAAGCAGAGGTGATGTTATCCACATGTGCAGATACATTGAAAAATCAATTTATTTCCTGCACGCTCGCCCGCTCTCGAACCCCGACTTATCGATTTTTGAAGTCCAAGGTTCTTACCACTGAGCCACCACTGCTTTTTGAATATGAGAAGTATACTCTTATTAAAAATATATAAACTACAAAACAATCACGGCAAAAGATAAAGCAAATTCTTCACACTTCAAGGAACTGTTATTAACTCAACAATGCTGACGTCAGTCATAAAATTGCAGTCCTAATATAACAATACCCTCGAGTATGTGATGATTAATGGCTGTATACTTCCATACACTGGTAATTTCATTTATCTTTGATATGGCATTGCCATTGTGGACGTTTAGGTAACAGCCCCAAGTTTTTCTACTTTTAGATAAATGTATTTCAATCCTTATCTCTAAACTACTTAACATAAACCCATATCTCCCGCGCATCGTTCAAATGTCTACATATGAAATTATGACCTAACATTAAACGCATTTCTAAGAATGCATACCTAATAGGTTTTATGAATATTTTTTTTTATTTAAGTAGGTCTCACGAACGTATTTTTTTTCATTTATTTTTAACCGACTACAAAAAAACAGGAGGACGTTATCAATTCGACTGCATTTTTTGTGCTTGTTTTCTTATAATTGTACTATGTGGACCAATATTTTTGATTCCTTTATTTAAGTTCCAGTTTTCAAAACTGGTGTCTATCAAACGGTCCCATTTTAATTTGGTCTAGTTCCGACAAATTGGAGGCGATTTAGCTTTTGTTATAATTAATATTTAAATCGATATCTAGGTGTAGATATATAAATGCCATGCCTTATATTAAGCAATGTCAGTACATTCAACTAAAATATAATATAACTTATAGTGGAGGAAATCTTGTAAAGATACCCTGGCTTTTAGGGGAAAAGTAGAGCATGTGAGACTCCTATCCACTAAAACCGCCTCGGTGGGTAAACCCAAAGTACAGTAAGAACTAATAGCCTACTTGAATAGCTTAATCGCTAATCATTATTTTAGCCTAATTTGAAGACTATTATATGCATATACTTATATGTCATGACGATAATATAATTTTAATGTTAATTTAATTAACTATAAAACACCACACATGACAACACGATTTATTTATAATTATTTAAGAACGTGCTATTTAAAAAGGTTTACGTGATTACCGATAGATGTAAAGTCAAATTTTTTTAAATTTAATTTATGAATTTATTTACTTATTTGATTTCTCGTTTCGATTCTCTATTAGTCTGTGTTAAATATTTGATTTTAAAATACATTGTATTTAATGTAAGTGAATTATAGTTAAATCTGGATTAATACCTTGTTTTACTCAAAGGGTCGTTAAAGATTTTAGCCAGGATATTATCTAAAATAATTGCCTCTTATAATATATCGTTTATTGATAATCGTTTAGCACATTGTAGGTAAGATAAAAAACCAATCAGACATTTTTAATGGGTTTGATAACTTCAATTACGCAACCTCGAGGACTAGATTCCCGCATGTTTACAAATACAACAACATAAACACACAAATTCATGCATTTTAATCTATCGATGTGAAATCGTTCAATAATAATAAACACTTTATTGCACACACATAAAACAAAATAAAAACAAAAAATATTCACAAATATAGTAAAGAGTGGTACAAATAGGCGGCCTTATCGCTAAGAAGCGATGTCTTCCAGGCAACCTGAGAGTTTAGGAAAAGTTTGGCATTCAATATGATGGGTTAGGTTCGGTTTATACATAGTATAAAACAAAGTCGCCTTCTCTGTCTCTATGCCCCAATGTATGCTTCAATTTTTAAAACTACGCAATAGAACTTGATGGGCCTTTTTATAGTTAGAGTGATTCAAGAGGAAGGTTACCTCCTGCCCTGGGGACTGATAACACTTTAGAATCTAAAATAGGATTAAATGACAACAATTTCTTATCATATACAAAAAGAATCACGCCAATCGTTTGAAAAATCACGAAGTCATAAGGGTACAAAATTAAATTGAGAACCTCCCTCGTTTCTGGGAGTATTGGATAAAAGGACGCGTAAGGAACAAGCCCGAGCTACATCCGTTATTGTTAGCAGCTCGGGACATTATTAGGGGCTGTCGCGCGCATGTTTTAATGTTGTTTTCATCATTTGTATTTTATTTACATGGGTAGAGTTGTGACAGTCGCGTTATTATCGGGCTACCGACTGTATGCTTTCTCTTTATGTTGTGATATTAACATTAACAAATACGTAATATATACAATTGAAAACAAACAATAGAGCTCATTTCCTGCAATTATCTATACAACAAATACTGTTCACATCAGCGTGATTAGGCGGAAACATGACAATAGATAAAGCAAAAAACAAATTGAAATAAATAAAGGGCACTAATGAATATATCCATAACTGTACACTATAACTTATTACTCAATATGATTAGAGCCGGTCTTGTCTGCGAAATTAAAGCGACGATTTTTATTACATTTACTTAGTTCCCGGAAATTAAGAACGGTGAGCGATAAACCAAACTGCTTCTATAAATATCATCTGAGACGAATATTTAGCTATAATATAGCCAAATACATATATTAGATAATAATAATAATAATAAAAATCTTTATTTATCCATACCTTACATTAACATTGCATATACATGGCTTGAATTCATTGAACAAAGGAACTTAAAACTATGGACACTAGTCGTCTAAACTAGGCCGAGCCTGTATCTTAGACGACAGTATCTTCCCACTATGTTTTTAATACAATTTAGTACAATATATCAAGACAGTATATCGTGGAATATATACACTATTTCATACTTATACAATTTTAATACGAAATAATACAAGCGTGCGTAAGGTAACAATATAATAATTACAATGAAGGTAAGTTGAATAATGTGTCTTATGACCGATCGTCGACGACGGGATGGGTAACGTAACAACGCAAGTTATATTATTAAGTTACTTGAGCTCAATTAAGTATTAGAATATAATTTGTAATATTAAAAAAATGAATTCACTTTATTTTATAACTGTAATTT